>NC_046161.1:73229177-73296677 GCF_011064425.1 Rattus rattus | reverse complement strand
GGAAGCCAAAAGGATGTTTAATTCGGGGGTGTGAATTTGTGGAGAGGCGTTTAATCGTTGCATTATTGTTCCTTCCTCCACTTGTTTTTGCAAGACCGCCTGGGAATGAAGGAGAGGTGGAAATTGATAACACTTGGTGAAAGCTTTGGGTAAGGCAGCCACAACTTATGAGCTGGAGTTCAGACTCGAATAACAAAGTCCCTTGGTTCCCAGTTACACAATTGCCTTGTCGGATATTAGTAACGTCATTTTTGTAAATGAAGGGCTCCTTCCCAGGACTAATATTTCTATAATCCTGAGCACAAATATTTTTAAATTCTTAAAGATATTTGTTTTAGAGGTGAAACGTGTTCAAATGGCAGAATTGTTGTATCTAAATGTCAAATAAAAATACTAATGAAACACATGAATTTAAGTCTTTGAACGTTTTCTCAGGCTATCAACTGAAGAGTGCACATTTCTTGCTTTTTTTTTTTTTTTTAATAAACCCTGTCTTCAAATGTATGTTGAGTAAAGGCATGGATTTAATATTTTAATTTCTGAGTCAAAGGGTCAGTGGATTATTTTTGTCTTTATAAAAAAGCATAGCAGATATTTTAATAATGGAAATCGCTTCTTCCATAAAAAGCTTTAAAATCTGCCTTGAGCAATAAAGGAAACAGCTTTTTATACTGCATCTGGAGACAGACTTAATTTGAGGCAGACTCGGGTACTTTCTCACTTCTGGTCACTTGACCAGCCTCCGGAAAAATCATTTTTTATTATTTTTTCATATTTTAACAGTAAATAACCCCATGCTGTTAAGAAAACATTGCAAAAGCTTTATTCAAAGTGTGACTATTTCCCCAAATGCTCACTCGTCTGCCTTAAATCAGGCTGCTCTCCTCATGAAGCTTCTACAAAACACACATTGTAACAGTCTCCACACAGTAAGTGTTCTTCTCATACCATACCCTGATATATTTCTTCTTGGTACCATAAATCAGGGGAAATTTAATCAGCAGCTTATACAGAAAATAGAATTCAAGAGCTCGCTAGGACTGATACTTGTAAGCTTCATTTGGGGTGGACGTTTGGATAGCTGTAACTTCACCCCTGCTTGTTAGAAAGTCTACGGTTCGAAAATTAATATGTTGGTCTCTACTTGAACTTTCAGTTGGCTGGTTTCTACATCATTTCCTTTAAACAGGAGGTTTTTTTTTTTTTTGAAGGTGGGGAGAAATTTTATCTGAAAAACGTGTTCAGTAGTAGTAAGGACAAGAGCACATATCCAGTCATCATTTTTAAGTTTTGAAAAAGAAGGCATTGATGGTTCAAATTTTTCACTTTTCTTTTATATATGAATAGAACTTGCTTCGTACTCTGTTCAAAACAGTCGTCTATATTCACCTCATACCTAGAAACTCAAGTGTCTGTCCTATTTGGAGACACTTAATATTTTCAAGCATTTAATATTTTAACCATTCACCCATACAGACTTCAGCACTTTTGTCGTTAGATTCTCAGACATTTTTTCCCCCTCTTTGGGGCAGCCACAGAATTCCTCCAGGCTTCCTCCCGGAAGTCAGCAATGTTCCCTGCTGGAAGATTAGATCCAAATGTCTGACAGCCTCCTGGAGGCAGACGGGAAATGACAAAGCTTAACTGGAAGATCTCAAGTCACATCGATATTAGACCTCGGTCGCCTTCCCCAGGTCCGAATTGTGGAGTCTCCCTTTCAAAGCCTAAGTGAGATTCTTGTAGAATGTTTAGGTCTCACAAAACTAGAGCTAGAGAAATGTAGCTATTAAAAGTCCAAAACAACTGACGTCTTCAGTTTTTTCTGTATGCGCATGATAGGAGGTCCACCTGTTAGAAGTGAATGGAAAATGGCGTCAGTCGGATGAACGTTTTACAAGCAGACTGTTGATGAAACACAGGTCAACCTTGAAACTTTCTATTGCTTCTG
Organism: Rattus rattus; assembly: GCF_011064425.1. NCBI lineage: Eukaryota > Metazoa > Chordata > Mammalia > Rodentia > Muridae > Rattus > Rattus rattus. Next base: position 73,294,729 of record NC_046161.1, on the reverse strand, counting down.
ATGCCTCCTGGATAAAGACCAAAACCCTCACCCAAAGACCAAAAATCAGTGGCGCATCTCTCCTCAAACCATAGCTGCCACCCCCCAACTCTTCTGCTCTTGAGCTGATGCATCTGTGCGACTGTCCCTCCACGCTCCTAACACTATCAGATTCAAGCCAGTCATTGCTTCTTCAGGAAGCTGTTCCTGCCCTGCTCCCACTGATCTAATCAAGCTTCCTTTAACATCATTAAACTTTCTCTTGAAGCATCCACTGTAATTGCAATATGTATAATTTATGTGAGCCTTTGCCTAATGCTACTTCCCCAACTAGATTCTAAATCCCGTTGAAACATGAACAGTATCTGATATTTGCTCAGTCTTAGGTCAGTAACATCTATTATGGGTTGAATTATCTAGACTCTAAAGTGTGTGTGTTGCTGGCTATCAAAATGTGAATAAACTTGGAGTTGGGAGGTAATGAATTGAAAGTCAAGCCACTAGGATGGGCTATCTTACAGTATGGCTGTGACCTTTTAAGAAGAAGGGAGAATACAGACAGGCACTTGGGGAAAAGTAGACTTAGAGGACACCAATCCCACTGAAATTTGATCCCAGACTTTTAAACTTCCAAAACCACCCCACACAAATAAAAATTCTGTTCCTTAAGCTATATGGTCTCTACTATGTTGTTATACTATCTCTAGAAAACTAACATAATTAGTATATTTACAAATTCTGATACCTTGTAAGTAAACATTTTGGGGGTGAATCGAGCAATAATGTAAACTTGGACTTGAGTACTAATACTACCTGCTTCGTTGTAAGATCTCAGTCAGATTGGAAAGAAACAGTGTAAGCTCTGTGTTGCTCAGCATGGCTCTCAGACAGTAAATCATACTCTAAAACTTTACTGAGGAACCTGAAGGATGTGGAAACTCAGAGCTGTCAGCATCAGGACCATCTCAGTGCTGTCAGAAACAGGACTGTCTGCTTCCCACCTTGTATCGCTTCTTTCTGTCGGAGAATGAGTCTCTTAGCAAAATTAATGTAAACCAACTCTTAATTTGTAATGAGAATGCAGGCAACTTTATGTATGATTTTGCCACACAAATGCTAAATGTTTAAAACCTAATAAAAATAGTCTAAGCCTGGAGGTAGTTTCATCTTTTATATCTGAGATGAGTCAATTTTGTTTAATTTCTCTGTTGCTTGCAACAATCAAACTGTCATCACAATTCAGAACAAACTCAAACAATTTTTTTCCATTTGTATTAATACTTATTAATTGTCCCACATGGTGGGGATTGTGGTGTTCTCACCCATGCTTATAAACAACTTATGTCTCTACACTATCTTACGTCCTCGTTTTCTCCTCACAGTTGTCCAGCCTCCCTTCTCTCCCTGGAGCCTCTTCGATTTTCAGGCCATCTTTCCCTTTGTTTTCTAAGAGCCATACAAAAGAGAAGACATGATCTTTGTTTATTTCACTTAAAATGATGACCTGTAGTTCCAATTAATTTCCTGCAAATAATGTAATTTTATTCTTCTATTTTGGCTAAGTAGGCACTCCACGTTGTCTTCATCAGCTCATCTGACAGACATGTAGTTGCATTTGTAGATAATGTCATGAGCACTGTGGGCATGCGTGTATCTCTATTTATGGTTACTGAGTCATCTGTGTATACACTTGGAATTGGTATAGCTTTTATCTAAAAGGGACCGCATTCTAAACTGCAAAACAAGTTTTAAGATATAGAAAGGAAACAAAATAATCTAGAACACCTTATAAGATGATAGTGAAATAAATTGGGAATTGGTAAAATGAGAAACTGAAAAAATTACACAAAATATTCTCTTGGATAGCAGGAAGGCCAAAAAAAATCAGGAAAGAGATTGAATAGTCATAGATAGAATCATATGAAAATAAAAGAACCTTCTTTTATTGCTAAACAGTTTCTTGCTATGAGTGTTTACTTGTAAAATTCAGAAAAATCTCAAATAACTTATGTAACCTCATTGCATAATGTAATGCACCTCAAGTTATAGGGTAAACAAAGACAAACCACACTGAAAAGCTATGCAGTGACAAAATACAAGGGATATCTGAGCAGAAATTACTGAAATGGAACTTAAGAGAATAATATATTGAATGAATCTAACATGAATTTTGTTCTTTATGAAGATATAACTGGATTGCCAAACTCCTATGCAAATAAACCAAAAGGAAGAGGAAAATATGCAAATTATAAAAATTAGACATGAAAGAGGACTATTACAAGAGATTTAAATGAAATAAATCTAGATCAGTAGGAAATAATTTGAGAAATTATATTGCGTAATGCTGGAAAAAAATCTAAAAGAAATGGATACATTCCCAGACACAGATAACCTACCAGAATTAAACAAAGTTGCAAATAATTTAAATAAGTCCCATAATAAACTTTGATGCTGAAGCAGTAATAAAAATTCTCCCATCCAAAAAAAGTAGCCCATGAATGGAAAGATTTACTGTGGAAGCCTGCCAAACCTTTAAAGAAAGGCTAATGCCAATGAGTCTCCGTTCATAAAATAGAAGGCAAAAGGCAATAAGACAAATCAGCAAACTGCAGATTGGAAAAAAATCTTCACCAACCCCACATCTGATTGAGGGCTATTATCCAAAATATATAAAGAGCTCAAGAAGTTAACCTCCAAAAACCAAACAACCCAATTAAAAATGGAGTGCAGAGCTAAACAGAGAATTCTCAACTGAGGAATCTCAAATAGCAGAGAAACACCTAAAGAAATAGTCATCATCCTTAGTCATGAGGGAAATGCAAATCAAAGCAATCCTAAGATTCTACTTTATACCAACCAGAATGGCTAAGATAAAAAAACTCAGAGAGCAGTAGATGCTGGAGAGGATGTAGACAAAGAGGAACACTCCTCCATTGCTGGTGGGATTGCAAGCTGGTACAACCACTCTGAAAACAACTAGTGGTTCCTCAGAAAATTGGAAATAGTTCTACCTGAAGAACCAGCCTACTGGGTATATACCCAAAAGAAGCTCCAACAGATAACAAGGACATGTGCTCCACCATGCTCATAGCAACTTATTTCTAATAGCCAAAAGCTGGAAACAACCCAGAAGAATGGATACAGAAAATGTGATATATTTACATAATAGAATACTACAACTAGGAAAAACAATGACTTCACAAATTTTGCAAGCAAATGGACAGAACTAGAAAATATCATCTTGAATGAAGTAACCTAGACCCAAAAGACATACATGGAAACACAGGGACAAAAAATGGAGGAGAGACTGAAGTAAAGGCCATCCAGAGACTGCCCCACCTTGGGATCCATCCCATCAGCAGACACCAAACTCTGACACTATTGCTAATGCCAAGAACTGCTTGCAGACAGGAGCCCACTAGGGCTGTCCTCTGAGAGGCTCTGCCAGCACCTGACTTAAACAGATGCAGACATTCACAGTAAACCATTAAACTGAGCCTAGGGGCCTCAATGTAAGGGATAGGGAAGGACTAAAGGAGCTGAAGGGGATTGCAACCCCATAGAAAGAACAACAATATCAACCAACCGGACCCCTCAGAGCTCCCAGGGACTAAACCACCATCCAAAAAGTATACATGGGTACTTTTGTGGCTCCTACTATATATGTAGCAGAGGATTGCCTTATCTGGCATCATTGGGAGGGGAGGCACTTGGTCCTGTAGAGACTTATTGCCCCAGCATAGGGGGATGCAAGAGTGATAAGGTGGGGATGGGTGGGTGGGTGGGGAGCACCCTCTTAGAGGCATAGGGAAGATGGGAGGGAGGTTTGTGGAAGGGATACCAGGAAGGGGGACAACATTTGAAATATAAATAAATAAAATAATCAATAAAAAACAAAAAAACAAGTTTGTCCAGAATTTTATGTATGTAGCAGAAAGAAGAAAACATGTTACATAAACAAAATAGAATTTTTAGGCATAAAAATGAAAATGAAATTATGGTATCTATAAGAAAATGGACAGAACTTGAGATCATTATTTTACATAAAATGGGTCAAACTCAATAAAAAATTCTACATTTGCACTTATATGAGGAATTGAGAGTTCAGGGGGTGTGTGTGTGTGTGTGTGTGTGTGTGTGTGTGTGTGTGTGTGTGTGTGTGGAAGACAGAAAGGGGAGAGAGAGTTCTAAAGGGAGTCTTTGGGGAAGAAAAGAAAGCATAATAGAATAAATATAACATGAAACAGAAGAGCAGACTATTTGGGGTAAGAAGAAAACCAACCCCAATGAACAGACAGGAGGCAGTAGATGAGAGGGAGAAATAACAAGACATAACAGAGCGATGGCTCATATGGCTCATATGCATGAATATGCCCTAGTAAGATCCACTCTTTTGACATAACTTGAATAAGAGTGTAAGTGAGAATTTTATTATGTGTAACTTTCTCTTCCCCTGCTCTGAGTAGTGACAAAATACTCTAAGTATGTAACATGTAATCCCAAACAACAACACCAAAAATCAACCTAGCTCCCCTTGCACCATCCGAGTGTCAATTCCTTGGAATGAGCACTGACCCCCATGGTGAACAAAGCTCTAATTGGAGCCCAAATGTTGTAATACACATGATGCTGTCAGAATAATCACCACATGGGGAGCCCAAATAATTAGTTGAGGATGTTTTCTGATCCGGTCATCCCTTGGCAAAAGGAACAAAGAAAGCTAAGAGTCTCCATGGCCAGAACACAGAAGTGTCGGGTTCTAGGATCTGCCTGCCACTTGTTGTAGGGCTCTAGGCAATTCTTAAACTTCATTATATTATATTTTTCTATAAACACAACTATGACTTTCCATGTTTCCCTAAGACGTTTCCAGAAAATCTTGTAAACACCATTATGAAGGTAAAATGGAAAGAGAAATCCTTCCATATTGAAGTATACTTTCTGAAAAATGTTTGGTTAATCTCTTCAGATTTTCTTTTCAGTTAGCATACAGAGTCATACATTGGCATCTCCACAGAGATAAGACTTTTTTTGGGTAAACAACTACTGACAATCAACATTTATAAGCCAAAGTCTGTAGCAGAGGGCAGCCTCAGCTCCACTCCATACACTTAGCACATTAATTCTTCTCACTGGCATACATGGTGGTAATGAAGTGAGTATCTCTGAATACAGACAGAAGCGTATGAGACTCTATCTATGCTCAGTCTACAGAAGTGAGCATGGAGTTAACTTAAAGTAACCAACACCAAAGCTAGACAGAAGAAGAATACTTTCAAATTGTTTAAATATTTAAGATTAAAGTTAAAGAAGACTAACTCCCTAATTGGTAAGACTGACATTATTAGTCTGTAAGATCCTTCAGGGTGAATATAAGTCAGCCCCTTCCCCAAGCTTCTTTACTCTTGGCATAGGTTGTGATGATGCAAGTCCAGCTACAGAAGATGTCAACTGGGTAGAGGTGAAGAGATGAAAATTAGAACAGACAGGAACCATGACTGGATGACAGGACCACATAGAAAAGATACGGCCAGAGTCTGGGAAAGACTGGCAGAAGAATCACAAAATACTCATTTTTGGACCAGAAAAAAAAACATAGTGGCCAAACAGAAATCAGAAACATGGTGTGAGAAGTAGAGGAAGTGGAGGTGAAGACAATACCAAAGGCGCATCTAAGCATATCACCCGGAAATCTAGTGGGGTGTGGGGGTGTCTTCCTGCAGATCATAGCAAAGCGTCGTTACAAGTCTAGATTCCCAGGCCAGTTGAGTCTTCCTGCTTCTTCGAAAGATGTGCCTTGTTTTCACTGGTGTGCGACATAAATAATTACAGTTCAATTTTTTAATGAGAGAAACCAAGTAGTCTGTTACAGCTGGCCAGGATGTGACTGGCCAGAACAAAGGACACAGAGCAGCTAGTCAAAGATGGGCACCAGTTCTGAAAGAACCTGCCCAAAGTAGAGCTGACACCAAAGCCTCACAGCCCTCACCTCTCCTGAGCTGGTCCCTGTCCCAACTCACAGCTGCAAACCAATTTTAGAAAGAGAAAAGATTTTGAAAGCCAAGCTATGAATTCTTGTTCTGGACTAGAAGGGTCAATCTTTCAAAACTCAATAAAAGTACATTAATTTCAAAACATACATACACATACACATATGTAATTTAAGGTAAAGTGTACCTTTTTATGAAAATCAACTAAATTTTTTGATGGTCCTTAAGTCAAAGTGGATACCTTCATAGCCTGTGGTATACTTCATCTGCTTCTGTCTCTATCTCTTGTATCCATCTCCTTCCAAATAGCATGGTATTATTAATAATCCAATTTCCAACATCATAGAAAAACAAAATCAATCTCCTTTGCAATGAATTGACATGATGTAACCAAGGCATGCTTTTTGGCTGAGGACTAATTCCATGACTAAAGTTACTTGAGAGCTGCTTGCTACTCATCAACATTTGGCCTTAAAAGGGATGGTGGAGTATCTTCTACACGAGACAGTAGATGAATGGACAAATGCCATTGGAGACAAACAGATGTTGCGGTTAACCAAGTAGGAGGAGGCATATGTGAATTTAGTTCAGAATCTTATTGCCAACAGAGCTATAAAGAGAAAATCCATACTTGATCCTCTACCTCCTGTTTGATGGAAAATGTTCAGATGCATTTGTCTGAGTTCTTCAAAGAGCCATGGCAACTTAGTCTTTTCAATAAATATAGACAAAAAGGAACATAAATACTAATCCCTTTATCCGTCCCCTTAACTATGCAGTTCTAAAAATGTGTGTGCAAAGCGAAGGTAATCTGACATGTAAATGAAATTTTACCTCATGCCCGTGGATAAAGGCATTCAAAAGAAGAGGGAGGGGGAAACCACTACACACTGTTTGCTATTCTGAAAGCCTGTTTCAGACTGTATCAGACATGGGATATAGAAACCCAATGATTAAAAACGAATATTAATTTAGAAGGTGTCTTTACCTAGGCCTGAAAGGTCTAAAAGTGCACATTTCTACATGCATTTCCAAGCCAGTGATTTTCATGAGTAGAGAACATATGGGCCCATCATTTTAAGCTCCAGAGACATGGAGCCTCCATACCTTCCATGGACTTTGACCTGGACTCTAGTGTGAGAATGAAGGACAGAAAGGCAGACTGGCACTATATAGAGTAAACCAAGATGACCAGGAGGTAAGACACAAAGTACTTCTAAGATGAAAGCATACATAAACCAATATAGATATGGAAACTCTAAAAAGGCAAACCAGAGCTCCGAACTCCTGTTCAGGAGGCAGGTGTCCTAGACACCCAAATCCCTTCAGAATGCCAGCTGCAGTGGCCACAATGAATTTGAATGGAGAAATCTAAGGTAACTGCCCCTCTGTGGTTCATGCTCTTGTAAATTCTCACCTTCAATATGAACAGAGCCAGGAAAGAGGAGCAGACAACATTCCACATTGACCTAATTACTTGGTCTGAGTAAGGTTTTCAGGAGAGTAGGTCTGAGGGTTGAAAGCCAGCAGCAAGCTGAAAGAAAAGAATTCCACCTTCAACCAATAAGCACTGAAGGAGCTACAAATGAACTACATCCATGGGTAATACTTTGGTTTCAGCTACAGTCTGAGAGCTGAGAATTATAGTGTCTTGGCCTACCAACTGTGACCTAATGAACGGGTGCTGTGTCAGGTGCCTAACGTGGCAAACTGTTACACAACAAAATAAAATTAACAAGAATCAACTACATATTTGCCAAATCAACTATGACTAGGAGAGGCTCCTAACATACTAATGGCAAACTTCCTTAAAACCTTCCCACTCTTCCTGTTTTCTTAGCCGTCTTCTGAGATACAGTTTCATGTTCAAGGAGCCAGAAAAACTTGCTTTGGAATCATCCTGTGAGTTAGGCCAAGGACACATTCTCCTATTTTTAAGGAGTGTCTCCCCAGAAACCATTGAAATTCGTGAAAGATATTCCAGAATTTTCTTTCAGTAAACAGTGTCTCTGTCTATAGGGAGATTGTGTTTAATTTTACCAAATTTACAGCCTTTTACGGGAAACATTTTGACTTCGCTTATCCAAACCTGTGTCAAATTGTGGGTTGGTCAGATCGCAGGCTCACTTAATGTCACCTCAGAGCATGCCCAACATGGGGATCTGATCCAATGTCCATAATTTCAAATGACATAAATCTGGAAAGCATAAAATTGCAATCCAGCCACGTCAAGTGCAAAACCATGTGCTGCGAAACACGAACGCTTTCATTTGGTCTGAGTTTTCATTCTCAAGAAAGTCTACTCCTTGTCCCAAATCTGATTTGCCTGTTCCCGCTTTATGTACTGCATGGTGAACTGCCATATGTGATAATCGAACAGTCTATCCCTTAAGAGGCCATTCCGTGCTGGGGAACATTTTTAACTGAAACAAGTGTGTCACAATTCAAGTAAAATCTCCTGTGGGTGAAAGTCACTCAAATACATAAAGGAGGCTCATGGGTAAAAGGCTGTACTCAGTAGAGTCTCTTTTAGAAAGTATGTTATAATTCCCTTGCAGAATTAGCATAGAGAACACTGCTTTGTTACCTGAACTGACTTTAGCCTAAGTTTTAGTTTGAACTCAAGTACTATCAAAATGTTTGATAATTCAAAAATATAGTTATAAAAGCCATAAGACACTTCTAAAAAGTAATAGAATCCTCTGACAGTGACTACTTAATAATTATGTAAATTCTGTACAGAACACCTTTAAATGCTTAAATAAAGCCATATATGTTTACATTACGAGGAACTTCTTACCCCTACTAAGGCAAAACAAATACATTCTAGGGAAGGATTTAGCGTGCGTAGAATGTTTTCTATGAGACTGATGCCCTGCCACACTGAGAGCCACTAAAGTGCTTTCTAAAATGTCAAACAAGTATGGTTATATTTTTCTCACCCTTTGACTTCAGTCTATTTATTATCTATAAAACTAGTTCCAGTTCGACTTTAAAAAGCTGTGCACAGGACACTGAAGGAGTTGCCAGAGTCCAAATAGTTTCTAAGCAGTAAATCAGAAATAGCCACAGTGCAATCAGCATATCTCCCAGCATTACTCTGCATGGGCCACTTGCTTCTCTGCTACATCCCACAACTGCTACAGGATAAGGACAAAGAGAGGAAGGGTTCTAGCATGCCAGGATATCAGTTTAAAGATGACATCTAAGAAACTTGAAGCAAATGATATATCGAATGAGCACTTAAAGAATTTAAGAATATAACTTGTTTTCAGATTTTCTGACAAACCTATTCTATCATATTTCCCATCTCTTGCCTCTTAGCCAGGCCTAAGATAGATTCTGGTGACTTAGATGTAACAACAGTCTCCCTCATCATCTTTCAGCTTAAGGTAAGCTGAAGCATTCTATTCTCACTCAATTCCGGGCTTGTCTTCTCCAGCCCATGCAGATTTGACAGCGAGTTTCACTGTCACAAGAAGCAAAACCAGGCCTCAATTTTTTCACTCTTCCTGGTTCTTCTATTTCCATGTCTGAATCACTGTGCTGCTCTGGATTCTTCCCAGCTGTGATAAAAAAAAAGAAGGGTAGCAATTTTTTAAATAAAAACCTGTGGCTAGGAAGATAAGAGACCTCAGGTGAGAGCTTACTGGTATCATTATATGAAATAGGGTGCCTTAGTTAATAGCTTTTCTATTTCATTAGGACACCATGGCCAAGGCAATTTAAATGAACGAAAGTATTTCATTCTGGATTCATGGTCCAGAATGTAGTAAAATTCATGACCACCCTGGCAGCAGGGAACATGCAGCAGGGAACATGGCAGCAGGCAGACAAGAATGGCATTGAGGCAGTATCTGAGAACTTAGATTTAATCCACAAGCACAAGATTGATCTGGGCTTTTGAAATCTTGGGGCTCACCCCAGTGACACACCTCCTCCAACAATGTCACATATCCTAATCCTTCCCAAACAGTTCCATCAACTGGGAACCAAGTATTCAAATATATGAGTCTATGCAGTCCATTCTTATTCAAACAACCACATGGACCTAGTATTAAACTGACTCTAATGACTTATCCTTATACCCATAGACTATTACATCATTCAACTGTCAACAAAGAAGTTTCCTATTGCAGTAGATTGCGACTAACACGAAGAGTCACAAGTAGCCAAGGCAAAGAGAATAAAAGACTGAAAAATTCTCAGCCATAAATGGAACATATATTCTGTACCATATCCTCCCAAAACTCAAGGATTATTGCAGAAGGCAGGGCGGAAAGAAAGTATGAGTCTGAAGTGGTAGGTGGCTCTAAGGAAACAGTGTCTTGTCCATAAGCAAGCAGTGTGACGTCATGCACATAACCTGTAAGAGCTAAACCCAGAACAAATCTCAGCACAGAAAGTGGAGGGAGCTAGGGATGAAATTCCACCCACAGCGAAGACGCTATTAGCAACTGTTAACTGCTTAGAGAGGAAGAGACAGTTTTCTGTAAGAGTGTAGCCCCTGATAGCTTGATCACTGACACTCCAATGGAAGGCCACATCTACAAGACTACTTCAGTAGTACAAACTGGACTTGATGAGGAAGAAAAGGACACAAAGTTGGATGAGAAGGAGAATGAGGCTGGATCTGGAAAGATTTGGGGGTAGGTGGTAAATATGATCAAAATGCATTATACAAAGTTTTCAAAGAACCAATACAAATAATTTTAAATTGTTTCATTTGTTTTGTTTGTGTTTGTTTGGATGGTGAAAGACCTGTCATAGACGACCAAATGTCAGCTCTTGTGCATAACCAAATTTTCAGAGGAATATCTCTGGAGACTGCCCCCACAGAAATCCTCAATGTTATGCCATTTACTAATTTTGACAGCATTCTTTCTTGGTGACATTCTCAGTCCCTGCTTTTAACAGTACTACTCACAATTTCCATTGCCGGGGTCACCTTGCCCACTAGGAATCTTCTCTAAAGGGTTCTGTTTTGTTTATTTAAAGTGCCAACTCTAAAGCTGAGCACAGTGAAGCACACTTTTAATTCTAGTTCTTTGGAGGCAGCAGAAGGGCAGGACTCAAATGAGTTCAAGTCCAGCCTGCTCTACATAGAGTTCCAAGCAAGCCAAGGCTACATTTTGAGACCCTATATCAAACTTTTCTAACTCACTTCACCCTGGTTATGACTATGAGCAGAGGCATCGTAAAGCACTACCAGGCTAAGGAGAGATCTTAGAAATTAATTTTATAGTCCCAATAAAGCCTTCAGATTACTGTAGCCTGAGAAAAAAGAATCTTTACTAGAACCTCAAGTATTCACTAAAATCTCTCTCTGCCAGTAACTAGGATTTACTTTCATTAAGTCACCATGTTTTAGAATTATTTGTTATGTGGCAACAGGAAAGCAATAAAGTATTGTGTGTCCTTAAATATTCAGGTGAATTTACAACTCCATTTCATGCACAACCTGAAGATATCCATGATCAAAAGCATCCCTTTAACACAAAGTCAAATATGATAATGAACAGTGTAATAGTGTGTCTGAATGTGATTGCCTCTTACAATCTCCTCTTACTCTTGGTGAAATCATTAGTCCTAACAAGTTATTCAGAATGCTATACATGTACACAGGTTAATATAAAATCATCCTATTGAAAGAGCACAGTGAGCCCATCCCAAAAAGTCCACACAGGAAATGAGTAAAATACCTCTGCCATTGATATTTGAAATTCAAATAATATAACTTGCTTTTATAGGTTTGAGATAAGCTCTGGTGTTAAAATTCAACTGACTTCATTAAAGATAGTCTCTCGTGTGTTTCTTAGAGTGTGAGTGGGGTGATCAAACAAGGAGAACCCTAAGAAATGATACCAGGAGAGATGAGCCAATAAAGACTGCATACTGCTCTTGCTGCGTTTCCCAGCAGCCACATGAAGTGTAGACTGATCTTACAGAGGACCTGAGTTTACCGGAACCCACATCCCACCACCTGCAATTCCAACTCCAGAAAACCTAGCCTCTAGATACTCCAGAGCTTCTAGCCTCTGAGGGCACCAGAATTCACAGGCACATATCCCCTCACACACAGAGGAACACACACACACAGACACAGACACACACACACACACACACACACACACACACATGCATGCCATTAAAAAGAATAAAAATTCTTAATTAAATAAAGTAGAGAAACAGAATCAAAAGTAGCTTTCCAGACATAGAGTGGGTGACCCTGTGTCTCTCCAAGCTCTGTGAATCGACATCATCTCCCAGAAGGAAGAGCAGGGTGTGTGTTTGTGAGGCACACGATCTAGCACAACGTAATCAGTGGAGTACGCAGTCCTAGCAAAGTCATGAGGCACCAGATAGTCATCTGTCTATCATAGCAAGCATCTGCTAAGCCTTGGAACTGTCAACATTACAAAGAACCTTTTGGACATTCTCACCAGGGTCACCTAGAAACCACATCAACAATAATAACGAGACAAAAATTTATCCAAGGAACAATGTCAGATGTTTGGAGTGCACTAGTCCCAAGGCAATGCCTGCTGCCACTTGGCTAATCTGTTACATGTATGTGACAGAGAGGGGACAGAGGAACCCTGGAGCAACTCAAAATGAAATGCCAAAAAAGTGGAAACCACAAATAGAATAGCCAGAAGGGGAAAAAAGGATCACTTCTGGATGAGAAAATTATCCCTGCTGGATGAACAGGATCAAAAGACACCCATTTCCTATTGGAAATGAAGGTCAAAACCAAGGAGAAAATACTCCAGTCAACACTTCAGTCAGAAATGTCTCAAAATGTAACTTCAGTGACAAGCAGAGAAGAGATTGTGATGCAATAAACTCCTCTCACATATAGAAAATCCTAACAATAATAAAATAAAATGATGTTAAACATTGTGTTATATACATTTTCAAGTAAGCAATATAAATTCAGGTTTTGTGTACCCCGACACTCACCAATTACCACCACATTGAAATCCAGACGTTGTGCTGAATAAATTTCCCACTGAGTTAGACCCCCATGATATAGAAGGATCTCTTTTTCTGTCAAACTATAACTGAAATTTTAAGCCAGATGATTGCTAAAGCCCTCAAGGCTCTGAGATTTTGACACAAAGAACATTTGAGACCGCATGAAAATAAAATATCATCATAGACCAATTTTTTTAAAAAAATTCCATCAAAGCTATGCTCACTGTGAGAATACAAAGTGGTTAGAAAAATGAAGCGCATATTATTCTGACACTCCAGACTTTCTTTTAAAGCCAGATTGAAGTTATGCAGTGTTGAAGAGTGGAAAAAGCCATTAAAGTTGATTTTTGTCAACTTTATGTTTAGCCACAGATGTTAGCATGACACTTAATAATTTCTGGTTTATGGAGGAAATTAGAAGAGAATGCTAACAATTCAAATGACATACAACCTGCCTATAAAATTACTTCGGGTTTCACTTGAAAACAATGTCAAGAATGACTTTGATAATTGCAAGTATTCTACAATAGATTATCTAGTTTAGTAGCTTAACGGGTAGCTTAGGAGTTTTTTTTTTTCTTTTAACCAAAGTTATTAAAACATGTATTTATTGCCTGCAAGGCTAAATTGTGTACCCAACTTGACATCATTCTTCTATGTGCATCCTATACATTTAATTTGAGTTCAGATACAAATAAGGGAGGATACATAGTAACTCTTAAACTGTATGTACAGGGTGTGATCATCTAGGCAAGATGCTTTCTTTTTTATGAGCACTGGTATTTTGTCTGAATCCATGTCTGAGTGAGGATGCTTAGATCCTGGAGTCACAGACAGTTGTAAACTGCCATGAAGTTACGGGGAATCGAACCCTGGTCCTCTGGAAGCTCAGTTGGTACTCTTAACCACAGAGCCATCTCTCCAACCCCACAAGGTGCTTTCTTGATCTTCAAAAACTCACAAGGAAAAATGAGTTTCTTTTTTTTTTCCTGCTTATTTTTTTTCTTTATTAACTTGAGTATTTCTTATTTACATTTCGATTGTTATTCCCTTTCCCGGTTTCCAGGCCAACATCCCCCTAACCCTTCCCCCTCCCCTTCTATATGGGTGTTCCCCTCCCCATCCTCCCCCCATTACCGCCCTCCCCCCAACAATCACGTTCACTGGGGGGGTTTAGTATTAGCAGGACCAAGGGCTTCCCCTTCCACTGGTGCTCTTACTAGGCTATTCATTGCTGAGTTTCTTACTCTATATGAAAACATCCTCAAATAATTGTAAAACTAAACTCTAATCTTGCTTAGCAAAGAACAAAGAGAATGTTAAAGTGTGCTATGATTTAAAAATCTACTTTCAGATTCAGACATAAAGAATTGGGATTTATACGTGGTTCCAAGAACTGTTTCAATAGAAGAAAAACAACTCTGATGTGGCTACAGTAGTTTCTCTCTTTAGACTGTAATTTTTGTTCCTTTGATTAAGCATAATAATCCCATAATATCCTTAATTCCAGAAATAACATGTCCAACACAGTAAAGCCATATTCATGAATCTATCACTGCCAGGCCCCTCTATTCACCATCAGTCTAAATCCATATTGTCAGCCTAAACAGACATATTGGAAATTCCCCTCACACCACTGTGACATAAAACGTTGTGGTGACACAGGACCCAGAGTAAAAATATTGAATATGACATAAACAAACAAAATAGATCCAACTGTAAGAAAACCTTGAATATAATGTATCATTCCCAAGAGAAATCTTGTTCCTTTGCCTTTAAAGAAATCATTGAGTGCATATTCAAGACTCTCTCCTTATACCAACAACCCGAGTTACAACTCAATAGACTCCTGCAAGATGTTCGCTTGCTCATTTTTAACAATTTTTATTTAAGCGCTAACAATTTCAAACATGTACACAATGTCCTGTGAACATGCCCACCTCCATTGCCCTCCAATACCCACTCGTACACCTGTAGAGCCCCTTCCTCTTCCCTGCAGACCCTTCCCTGCTCACCGGCCACGTCAATGAACATCAGCCACTGTCAACTGAAGACAATATTTCAGAGCACTCCTGCCCATCCTCCAGCCCACACAATCTTCCCATATATAACCTCTGCTGTGATGGTCCCTGGACCTGGGAGGTACATATGTCCAATTTAGGGCTCAACAGTCATTAGTCATTTATTCTCAGCCCTCTGACAAGTTATGAGTCTCTGTATTAAATTTATCCCAACGCCAAAAGAAGATTCTCTGGCCAAGGCTAAGAATAGCACTAGTCTAAGGATTTAAAAAAAAAAAACATTAATATTTAGAAAGTAGTCTGTTACAGGTCCATAACATCAGTATCAAGCCTGCCTACAAGAGGCCATGACCCTCCCAATCATGGGCTTTTAACTAGGCTTACAGTACCAGGTATGTTATTTCCAGTGGACAGAGCCTCAAATCCAAACAGAAAAAGGTGAGTTGCCTTCAAAGCAACCATGTCATTGCTGTACCAGTGAGCACATGTAGGCCGATTACTTTATTTCATAGCACTGTAAGTATGGCAGCAATGAGCATACACACCTGTCTGGGGGTTGGGCTGTATGTCTAGGAGTGGCATAGGTGGGTCATATGGTAGTTCTATTTTTAGCTCTTTGAGAAATCTCCAAAATAATTTCCATACTTGCTACATCAAATTACTATCCCTTCCATAATGAACAAGGGCTCTGCTTTCCCCTTGTAGTCAACAGGGCTTGTCCTCCAATGCTGTCCTAATGGTAGACATTCTGGGGTGAGATAGAATTTCAAAGTCATTTACATTGTTTGCATTCCCCTGATGGTCAAGAATGTTGAATACTTTGTAAGGTGTTTATTACTTCTATGAATTTCTTTTGTTTTTACTACTTATTTTATGTTTTTAAATAATAAGATATTTGCCAAATTTCCCCTTTCCCTTTCCTTGCTCCAAGCCCTCTCATATACCATTTTCTTTCAAATTTATTACCTCTTTTTTTCATTAACTGCTATTGTGTCTGTTGTGTGTGTGTGTGTGTGTGTGTGTGTGTGTGTGTGTGCGTGTTCCTAATATATAAATATAACCTTCTCAGTCTATATAATGGGCTAACCATTTGGTATCAGACAACCAGTTGCTATACTCTTCTCTATGGAAGATTTTTCTTGCTCTTGGCATTCCTTAGTTACCTGTAGGTTTTTGTTCATTTGCTTTTTGGTTATTTGGTTCATTTTTGAGGAGAGTTGAAATCTCCTGGGCTAGTGTGTCTATTGGTGCCGTTCTCGTTCAGCTCATGTTTAGACAATCATGTTCATGAGGCCTTTGTGGGTGTAGCTTCTGACATTCCTGGGATATACAATCTCTTTGTTTCTCTGTCTCTGACAATCTTTTTGACCTCCCTCCCAAAATGATCCCTGAGCCTTAGGTTCAGTAGTTGTGTTGCATATGCATCAGTTAGGGCTGGGGACCACATCTCTGCATTTTATTGATTATGGTTTTCTGTAACAGTTTCTGTCTATTGCAAAGGGAAGTGTCCTTGATAAGGGGTGAGGTCTACACTTAGCTGTGGGCACACAGACAAATATTTAGAATGCAGTTAGAAATTATGCGGATTTAGTAAATTGGGTGGTTGTAGATTTTCCTCTAAGACTCATGACTTCACTAGCCTGGAGTAGTTGCCTACGTTTCCAGCAACGGGCATCATTTTCCTGTTGTTGAGCGCATCTTTAGTAGAATTAGAGATCAGGGTTACTGCCAAGGTGTGTCTGCAGCGACTGAACACTTAGGCTTCTCTTGCCGTGCTGGTCACTGCTGTCATTCATGGGCGTCATGGCTGGGTGAGACTTTTAGTTACTTCCCTGCTTCAGAAGCTTGTACGTGCAGTTTTGGAAAGGTTTCCAGCTCAAGGGCTTGGAGGCCCCATGTCTGAGGTACTTAGTGCCTTGCCTTCTACTCCTGGGGAGCAGCCAAAGGCAATCGGTAGAATGTATAACATTTCGAGAGTCTCTTGGAAAAAACGGACCAAAACTTCAAGAGAGGGCTCCTCATGCATAGTGTTTGGGGTTTTGTTAAATGGTCTTGGCTCTCAGAGTTACCATTATCAGCCCTGATGGAGAAAAAATATTTAAACTATATGTATGTGTAAAGATGTACATGTATTATAGGTGTTCTTAGGTAGGTGATTAGTGGTATGATTCCTTGTGACTTTTTCAGGCATCCTTACTGTTATTTTATCCTCCTTCTCTCCCCCTTTGTTTTGCCCACTTCCCAGATCAGATCACTTTCCCTGCTCTATCCTTCTCTCTATGGCTCTCCCACCCAAACCTCAACTCTGTCCAGACTTACAACCTATTTTTACATAGGCTGTTTCTTTTTTTGATGCTTAGTTTTTAGAATTATTCGTGTATTCTACATATTAATTCTCTGTAAGATATATGGCTAGCAAGTTTGCCTTCCCATTCTGCCAGCTCTCTTTTTAGTCCATACTTCCCTTTGCCATACAGGAACCTTTCGATTTCTTGTTGTCCTTTTCCCTGTACCAACAAATGATCCAAAATTTAACTTATGATGCCCTTATCTTTGTCTCTGTCTTTGAGAGCACTCAGTAGCTTTCCCTGTAAGAATTTTGGCTGTTTTTTTGTCTTGTTTTGTTTCAATTTTTGAGGTCTTGGAGTTTATTTGTATGCTGGATGGGAGATAAAGATTCAGTTTCATTTCTCTACATGTAGATATACAGTTTCCTAGAGCCATTCATTAAAGATGACATCTTTCCTTCAGGATGTATTTTTGGTATCCTCCACCTACTATCTTTTCTGCCATGGTTCAGTAGTATAACATGAAGTCACGTGTGGTAACACCTCCAACACTGTTTAGTTTTCTGATGGTTCCTCAGCTATGGGGCTTGCTTTCTTCCTTTCTCTTCTCCCATCTGATGTCTTTAAATATTGCCTGCAGCCAAATGATGAGCATCGCCCCGGCTCCTCCAGATAAATTTGTCACATTTTGTTCTATTTCTGGAAGGAATGGCACTGGGATTCTGGTGAGGATTACAGTGATGCAGCAGACTGGTTTTCAATGGTTGGCCAGTTCTGTAATGTTAATTCTTTCGAGGTCTTTTCATCACCTACTGCCCTCCTCGAGTCAATCTTTTGGGCTATGCTAGGGTTTTCGTTGCACAGGTCTTTCATTTTGATGATCAGATTTATTTCAAGCTTGATTGTTTCTTGTTTTTTTACGCTATTGTGAATGACATTACTTCCCTAATTTCATTCGCAGTATGCTTGTCATTGGCACAGACACATAGGAATGTTATATACATATATATTAACTTTGCGCTACACCCCTTTTGCAAAAGTGTTTATCAGCTCTGAAATTTTTTCTGGTAGAATCCTCAGTAGCTGTTATGCATACAGTCATGTCATCTGCAAGTAAAAATATTTTGGGTTCTTCCTTTCTTATATTTTCTATTATGTGTATATATTTATTTATAGATAAATGTTATATATTTATGTATTATACATTATATATTGTACATAAACATTATAAATTATATTATATTACATATAAAAATATCATATATTGTATATCATATAGTGTATATGGTATATAATATGTATCATATATCATATACTATATAATATATATTATACATTATGTATCATGTATTATACAGTATATATTATGTATTATATATTTATTATGTATTGTAAATTATGTTACATGTTGTGTTATATGTTGGTTATATCTTATATATTATGTGTTATATGTGATGTGTAATGTGTTATATATATATATGTTATATGTTGATAATTGTATATTATATATTTATTATGTATTATACATTGTATATTACATGTTATATGCTATGTGTTTATACTATATTATATGTTACATGTTACATGTTAAATATTTCATATTCTGTATTCAATATTATATATTCCATATTCTGTATAACATATGTATGTATTACATATTACATTAATTATTGAATATTAATTATATATTTATATATTGTGTTTTACAGGTTATATGTTATACATTGTAGGTTATACATTATGAACTATACTTTATACTTAATATTTTATATTTTATACATTATATATAAATTTATATTTAGACCTTTATAATTTAATTTCCTATTTTTATTTTATTTTATTATTTTCTTTCTTATTTTCTTTCTTTTTTTTTTTTTTTTGTCTCATGGCCCTAGCTTTAAGCGCTATATGGAGCAGGAGTGGAGAGTGTGTTCCAAATTTTAGTTGGAAGGCTGTGAGCTTTCTTTATTTAGCATAATATCGGTTATAGGTTTATTGTACATATTCTTTAGTATATTAAAATGTACTCTCTCTATCTCCTAGTTTTTCTAGAGTTTATAACACGAAAGGACAGTGAATATTCTCAGGGGCTTTCTCATCATCTATTAAAATGATTATGTGATTTCTGTCTTTGAGTCTATTAATGTGGTAGATTGCATTTATTAATTTATATATATTGAACCATTCATGAATTTCCAAATGAAGGCAATTTGATCAAAATAGATATTCTCATGTGCTCTTGAAGTTAATTTGTAAGTTTTTTATTGAGAATTTTGTGTCTTCGTTTTCTAGAGATAATGGACTGATGCCTTCTTTTTGTTTCTGTTGCTGTATCACTACTGGGTTTTTGAGATCTATAAAATTCTAGCTTCAGAGAATAAATACTATTGCCCTGCATTAAACATCTCTCATTCCAGGGGCCATCATAGGAAGATGTCCTCGGCTCTTACTCCAGTATAGGTTTCTAGATTATTTGAGAACTAATTTTTTGTTGTTTTGGGGTTTTTATAAGTTTTCTTTATTTTTTTCCTCCATCTTTATTAAATTGGGTATTTCTTATTTACATTTGTTTTTTTTATTATTAACTTGAGTATTTCTTATTTACATTTCGATTGTTATTCCCCTTCCCGGTTTCCCGGCCAACATTCCCCTAGCCCCTGCCCCCCTCCCCGTTTATATGGGTGTTCCCCTCCCCATCCTCCTCCCATTACCGGCCTCCCCCAAGAATCCCATTCGCTGGGGTCCAGCCTTGGCAAGACTAAGGGCTTCCCCTTCCACTGGTGCCCTTACTAAGCTATTCATTGCTACCTATGAGGTTGGAGCCCAGGGTCAGTTCATGTATAGTCTTTGGGTAGTGGCTTAGTCCCTGGAAGCTCTGGTTGCTTGGCATTGTTGTTCATATGGGGTCTCAAGACCCTTCAAGCTCTTTCAGACCTTTCTCTGATTCCTTCAATGGAGGTCCCGTTCTCAGTTCAGTGGTTTGCTGCTGTCATTCGCCTCTGTATTTGCCGTATTCTGGCTGTGTCTCTCGGGAGAGATCTACATCCACATCCTGTTGGCCTGCACTTCTTTGCTTCATCCATCTTGTCTAATTGGGTGGCTGTATATGTATGGGCCACATGTGGGGCAGGCTCTGAATGGATGTTCCTTCAGCCTCTGTTCTAAACTTTGCCTCCCTATCCCCTCCCAAGGGTATTCTTGTTCCCCTTTTAAAGAAGGAGTGAAGCAGCCACATTTTGGTCATCCTTCTTGAGTTTCATGTGTTCTGTGCATTTAGGGTAATTCAAGCATTTGGGCTAATATCCACTTATCAATAAGTGCATACCATGTGTGTTTTTCTGTGATTGGGTTACCTCACTCAGAATGATATTTTCCAGTTCCAACCATTTGTCTATGAATTTCATAAAGTCATTGTTTTTGATAGCTGAGTAATATTCCATTGTGTAGATGTACCACATTTTCTGTATCCATTCCTCTGTTGAAGGGCATCTGGGTTCTTTCCAGCTTCTGGCTATTATAAATAAGGCTGCTATGAACATAGTGGAGCATGTCTCTTTGTTATATGTTGGGGCATCTTTTGGGTATATGCCCAAGAGAGGTATAGCTGGATCCTCAGGCAGTTCAATGTCCAATTTTTTAAGGAACCTCCAGACTGATTTCCAGAGTGGTTGTACCAGTCTGCAATCCCACCAACAATGGAAGAGTGTTCCTCTTTCTCCACATCCTTGCCAGCATCTGCTGTCGCTGGAGTTTTTGATCTCAGCCATTCTGACTGGTGTGAGGTGGAATCTCAGGGTTGTTCTGATTTGCATTTCCCTTATGACTAAAGATATTGAACATTTCTTTAGCTGTTTCTCAGCCATTCAGCATTCCTCAGCTGTGAATTCTTTGTTTAGCTCTGAACCCCATTTTTAATAGGGTTATTTTCTCCCTGCAGTCTAACTTCATGAGTTCTTTGTATATTTTGGATATGAGCCCTCTATCAGTTGTAGGATTGGTAAAGATCTTTTCCCAATCTGTTGGTTGCCATTTTGTCCTAACAACAGTGCCCTTTGCCTTATAGAAGCTTTGTAGTTTTATGAGATCCCATTTGTCTATTCTTGATCTTAGAGCATAAGCCATTGGTGTTTTGTTCAGGAGTTTTTCTCCAGTGCCCATGTGAACTAATTTTTTTATATCAGTTAAGCACAACGACATTGAGGTCATTCTTTTACTTGTTATGAAGAGGATAGAATCCCAGACAGCTTAGGTTGACCCGGATCTCCCTATGTAGCTGAGGTTGCCTTCCAAGTCCTAATCCACTAACTTCTACCTACAAAGTGCTAGGATTACAGATGTGAGCTACCATAACCAGATTTTTATTTATTTATTTTTATTTACAGTAAATAAATTACTTTATTTACTATAGAGAGAATGTTTCCTCTAAAATATCTCATCAAAGCAGAATGCGCTCAATTCTAGCTTTGTGGATGTGTGAAATCTTTACCCCCAGCAAAAGTAGAATAAAATGACCTAGGCTCAATTAGAAGGCTTGAAAGCCAAGATCTGGACTGATGTCGTGTATGACAGCTGATCTGAGCCCTCAGCTAAGGAGTCAGCAGGCAGTACTTGCCTAGCAGCTGTGAGACTCTGTTCTCCATCCTCAACACCACAAGGGGTGAAAAAGCAAGCACGTCTGCCAAGGCTGGATTCCAGAAAGAATGTCACGCATCAAAGAGTATCATTGCTAGGAAACAACAATATTTAACTAATGTCAACAGGCTTAGAGTAACAGTGTGATAAACATATATAAAGAAGACAAGCATCACTCTTGGCACTTCAAATATCATTTTGCCGCATCTGCAGTGGAAAATGCATAATCACACAGTTTCACACTGATAGTAAGTGAATATAAAATTTGAAACAAAAACAATCTCAATTTGGAGAGAACATTCCAATAAGCCATTGTATACACAAGCAAGTAAACAGCTGCCACCATTCAGCTTGAACAATAAACACTGAGATCACCATAGGGATGTGGAAGGACGGAAGCTTCTGTTATCAATTACCAAGATGAGCGATGTTCTTCAAGTGCAAGTGGGGCTTATTATAGACTCATATATAAAGGCAGCGAAGAATTTGTTAACATTCAAATGAACCACTGTATTCAGAAAAACCACTGGATTGAAAAGATTCCAGCCTTTTCTACTTCACCAAAGATAATCACACAAAAAATTGATTTCATAGATATTTGATCTGTTTTGTCTTATTCTGTTAAGCTTATGCAGTAGAAATAAATCCATAAAATTTTAAAAATTAAACTTGAAACAATTGTTCTTTCCTCTAACCACACAAAATGTGTAGTGCAAGGTAGATAGGTGAGTAAATACAGTTAGCTCCTAGGACTATCTCAGATTACTGTGGAGAGCAGTTGTTTCAGATTATCCATTGCCCTGGGTCCTTCCCTGAAAGTTTTGCAGGCCCTTCATTCATCTACTTGGGTTTTCTGGGAACTGTGAAATTCTTAAGAGCTTTCAATTGCCCTAGATGCACAGAACACATGAAACTCAAGAAGGAAGACCAAAATGTGGAGGCTTCACTCCTTCTTTAAAAGGGGAACAAGAATACCCTTGGCAGGGAATAGGGAGGCAAAGTTTAAAACAGAGGCAGAAGGAACACCCATTCAGAGCCTGCCCCACATGTGGCCCATACATATACAGCCACCCAATTAGACATGATGGATGAAGCAAAGAAGTGCAGGCCGACAGGAACCGGATGTAGATCTCTCCTGAGAGACACAGCCAGAATACAGCAAATACATAGGCGAATGCCAGCAGCAAACCACTGAACTGAGAACCGGACCCCCGTGGAAGGAATCAGAGAAAGAACTGGAAGAGCTTGAAGGGGCTTGAGACCCCGTATGAACAACAATGCCAACCAACCAGAGCTTCCAGGGACTAAGCCACTACCTAAAGACTATACATGGACTGACCCTGGGCTCCAACCTCATATGTAGCAATGAATAGCTTAGTAAGGGCACCAGTGGAAGGGGAAGCCCTGGGTCCTGCCAATACTGAACCCCCAGTGAACGTGATTGTTGGGGGGAGGGCGGTAATGGGGGGAGGATTGGGAGGAGAACACCCATATAGAAGGGGAGGAAGGGGAGGGGGAGGGGTTAGGAGGATGTTGGCTCAGAAACTGGGAAAGGGAATAACAATCAAAATGTAAATAAGAAATATTCAATTAATAAAGATTTAAAAAAAAAAAGAGCTTTCAAGACCAAGCAATAGAAACCAAGCGTAGGGATTTGGGGACCTGAATGGTTTGGCCTATTTTGTTTTCACTTTTAAATCTGGTTGTGCAAAAGAGGATCGTTGAGAGCAACAGAGGCCTTCTTGCCTTAGGAGTGCATAACCAGAGTTAGTTAAGAGGAAGTTAAGGTGTTGTACAAACCAACAGACACCAGAGCAAACCTAAACCAGTGGCTTCCTGGTGCTTTCTTCCATAAGCCCAAAGAATGAATTTTATAGACATCAGAATCCAATAGAGATGCAACAGGAAGAACCAAAAAGGAAACTATAGGTCATTATCTCTGATGAACATATACAAAAAGGTTTCAAAAAAGCTTGCAAACTCGATTCAAGAACACATGAGAGAAAGAAAGTAGAGTAGAGCAGTAGTCAGTCCCAGAAATCAGGCAACATGGTGCTGCTGGTCTAGGGCTTTGCCTACGACTTATTAGTGGATACTGTGGTAAAGCATGAGGCCAATCAGTCCAGTAGGCCAATTCTAAGAGTTTCTAGGTAACTGAGTCAGTCTTATTCTATAGCTTATAGCAATGGAGTGCATTTCCACTGTATAAGAAGAGAGCAAAAGAAGGAAAAGAATAACAAGAAACTAGAGTAGGAAAGGGAGCCAACTGGAAGCATTTCTAGCCTTTGGCCTGGATAAAACCAAGGACATTTATGGTCAAGGATAAGAATTGGTGTTACTGTCTATAAGCTCTTGATGAGTTTCCATCTCCTGTTCTTATGCTTTCTCTAACTGTTGGGAAACTTGGGTGGGGACTGATCTTCCTGATGAGTGAAGTTGTTAGGTATGGCAATTGAAGCTCCAGCTAAGGGACCTTGGAAGTGCAAAGGTTGGTTCTACTTGCATAACAGCCAGAAAAGTGAGGAAAGAAAGGCATTGACTGGTGGCCAGACAGAAACATGAGCAAAAAAGAATAACGGTAAGAGAGGGATCAGGATGAGTCAAACTAGAGTCCTTGGGGAAGCAGAAAGGATTCCATTCTAGCAGGAGCAGGCATGAGTTTCTGTGTATTAGAATGGGGGCTGACAAGAGTCTAACTCTTTGTCTTAGTGTGATTGTATCTTTGATCTAGAAACCCTTTAGACATGTCTGAAAGGGATAGTTGAAGAAATATTTCCATTGACATAGGTATCTAACGCCTTTCATTAGAAATGATTATCTGAGATGTATAGTGACAGAGAAGTTTGAGGCTCCTCAGTCCATCTATTCTGCTTATTGGACCATCTGAAAGACCCCAGAACTTGGGGACCTTGCTTCTGGGGACACTGAACCATCCAATAGATTCTTTGGCAAATGGATTTGGCTTAGAAGACTTTTTTCTTTTTGTTGGGATGTTTCTGTTTGACATGACCCTTCTGCCCATAACTAAGTTGAGCAAAGGCTATTTTCTTTTCCTCCTAGGGACTCAGCCTCTAGCTGAATCCCTGTAGTGTGGCCATAAGGGCCATCATCTCCCCCTTTTCTCTTGTTTTCCTCTGTCTAATCTCCTCCTGATTACACTTTGAAAAGATTTCAGAAGAGATTTTAAGGAAGCAGTCCAGAATATGTTTCAAACTCAAGAGTAATATATTCCTCTGGATTAAAATGAAGAATTAATTACTTCCCTGAAAACTAGCAGGTACTTGTCTGGGTCACCTGAGATTTTTTTTTCTCATACCACTTTGTATCTGTCTCAGACATTGTAAGGAAAAGAGAACGTTTACAAGGGTACATCTCCCAGTCTGGACAACATGTGTTCTCTGTAAGAAGAGAAGAGAAAAATGTGCTTGTGAGGAAACACGAGGGGTCTTGGCAGGCTCTAAATCCTCAGAGTAATGAGGAAAAGAGTTGGTATCAACCCTTGGCTCCTGGCCACATACACAACAGAAAAGAAAGAGCAAAGAATGAACAGTTATCTATGTAAGACCAAAAGAATATGGTAGAACATCTTGTTCCCCCTCTCCACCAGGAATTCCTCTAACTACTTTCCTGATGCCCCCCTTCCGTGACCCTTCAAGGGGAAGGAAGGTCTGTTGGACTAGTCTGTACTCTCTGAAATGGCTTTTCGTTCCCTGTGCTATGATCTTGGTGTATTTTATCGGGTTAGCTTTTAATCAGTAGGAGAAAGGGAAAATCAATCAATCTGGAATTCAACAGTGCTGCTCAGTTATGGAACTAATTTGGTTGGAGTAAACTTTTGAAAATCATACTAGGAACTGGGGTTGCATGGTCAGTCCAATTCCAGAGACATCATAGACAGTGGGAACTAAGTTTCTTGACCCACAGACCTTGAAAAAGAAATGCCTGGTAGATATTTTTCTGCACTCAAATCTGGCCTGGAAATGACTGGAGTGCATCACAGAGAAGGTACCAGTCCAGCTGGCTTACCAATAAGGTGTACATAAGCCTCTCGATTTCAGTCACATCCTCTACTATGGCTTCTAGGCAGTGGAGGGGGGGGGCTCACTTAGGTTGTATAAAGGAGAAGAAAGATAAAAAGGAACCAGAACAGAAATCACAAGCCCATTCTAGTATGTCTGGCTTTTGGCCAGGGCAGGAGAAAAGCATTCCTAGGTAAGGATAAAAATCTCTGTTCCAAACTGCCTGTTCATTTTCTACCTTCCATTCCCATCAGTTGCCAGAGCTGTTAATCTTCAAGCTAGAAGCAGGGAGCTGTTGCCTTGTTTTAAATCACAATGCTAAGAATACAACAAATACAGAGGCGAATGCCAGCAGCAAACCACTGAACTGAGAACGGGACCCCTGTTGAAGGAATCAGAGAAAGAACTGGAAGAGCTTGAAGGGGCTCGAGACCCCATATGAACAACAATGCCAAGCCACCAGAGCTTCCAGGGACTAAGCCACTACCTAAAGACTATACATGGACTGACCCTGGACTCTGACTTCATAGGTAGCATTGAATATCCTAGTAAGATCATCAGTGTAAGGGGAAGCCCTGGGTCCTGCTAAGACTGAACGTGATTGTTGGGGGGAGGGCGGCAATGGGGGGAGGATGGGGAGGGGAGCACCCATAAAGAAGGGGAGGGGGAGGGATTAGGGGGATGTTGGCCCGGAAACCTGGAAAGGGAATAACACTCGAAATGCAAATAAGAAATACTCAAGTTAAAAAAAAATAAAATAAATAAATAAATAAATAAATAAATAAATCACAATGCTACCTGCTGCAAATGAAGAACTACACCAAAGGGGAAAGAAAGGTGGAAGTGAACAGAGAGAATTCTAGTTTCATTTGTCTTTTGATTTGTTTTTCCTGAAAACTATTCTCAAACTTGCCCTTAGATTACAAATGACCCACGGAGCTGGAAAAAGCAAAACAAAACAAAACAAAACCTAGTAGTACTAGATTCTTTTCAGTTTCTGATGGTGGCAGTGGATTGGTTTGGGTTTGGGTTCTATTGTTGTGGTGCTGGTCTCTTTGTTGCTATTCCTCTCTCTTTTCCAGTTGACATTCTCCTCAGATTACATGAAGTCCAGGAAAAGGGAGGAAATGCCTTCATATATCCAGGTCCCCTCTGCCTCCCCTGCATCAAAGTGTTAATAGTAGAGACTTTGCCATAAAGAGACCAGGTTCCTCTTAGTTTGGATAAGATTCTCTCACATAATGTGTCTGAATTTACACAGAGTGAAAAACAGTCCTAGGCAGGGTTTTAAATTGTATTCTTTAAAAGTCAGGAGCTGAAACCTATGGTCACACTGAGTTCCAATTCTCTCTCTCTCTCTCTCTCTCTCTCTCTCTCCTCCTCCTCCCTCCCTCCCCGTCCCTCCCTCTTTTCCTCCCTCCTCTCAAAAAAAAAAAGAAAAAAGGAGAAAAAATAGTGAAACAAACTAAAAGAAGAAAAAGCACCAAAACAAAACAAAAGTGCACATGCACAGAGTTAACTTTTTTATTAGCCAACTACTCCTGGCCATGTGGCCCACCATGGAATGTGGTAGAGACACCCAGTGACACTGAATCAGATAAATCAGAGAAAACTGAAATTCCCTTTCCAAGAAAGTATCAGTCGTAAATGGTGTCTTGATTCAAAGTAGGACTTTGTGTCCCCTTCCCTTTCTCAGCCTGCACGGAACCTACACCTGACACTACAAACATGGTCAAGACCCTGAGACTGTATAGATTAGGGGCTAGGATCTGCTAAAGGAATGTAGCAATAAAATGACTCCTAATACCACTTTGCTTTACCAATAGCTCAAGAGAGCTTCTTCTGAGAGTAGACGGTAAGTAACAAAGAAATGCACAACTGGATAAGGTGCAGAGAGTAAGAGACTTTGAAGTATTCGATTCCAAGTGGAATATTCTTATCAATCTCTCCTGTCCATACTTAGAGATCTAAGTGGAAGATGAGGTGGATGGATTGTAAGAGCCAGATGTAGTGTATGACTTCCAGGAGACAGCACATGCAGACATAACAGGACTGATGCACATATGAAGTCACAAAGACTGTGACAGCATACACAAGACATGCACCGGTTCAAACAGGAACTGGGACTTCTAATTATTTTTGTTTTCTTTCTTTCTTTTTTTAGCAAAGCAGTTCTACTTTATCTATTTTTTATTGGATTTTTTTATTTATTTACATTTCAAATGTTATCCCCTTTCCCAGTTTCACATCCATAAATCCCCTATCCAGTCTCCCCTCCCCCTTCTTCTATGAGGGTATTCCCCCACCCATCCACCCACCCTTTCCCTCCTCCCTGCCCTGACATTCGCCTACACTGGGGGAGGTTGAGCCTTGGCAGGACCAAAGGCTTCTCCTCCCGTTGGTGCCCAACAAGGTCATCCTCGGTTACATATGCAGCTGGAGCCATGGGTCTGTCCATGTGTAGACTTTGGATGGTGGTTTAGTCCCTGGGAGCTCTGGTTGGTTGGTATTGTTGTTCATATGGGGTTGCAAGTCCCTTCAGCTCCTTCAATTCTTTCTCTAGCTCCTCCAGTGGGGACCCCGTTCTCAGTTCAATGGTTTTTCTACTTTGATAAGTTGGGATTTGTAAACAACAAACATGTACAAAACAGTTCTCAAATTCTGATTGACTACAGCTGAAAAATATCCTCTAGCCACAGTAGAGTTTGACTAACTCTCCTGGGCTCCAGCTCAACCTAAAAGCCTGAAACTGGAATATACAGCTATAGTCCATCTTGCTTAATTGCAAAGTTTATTATAGTGTATAGTATCTTGTTTCTCTTGATGCTGTTAATATCTTAGCTGTTGGACATAAAATTTGTAGCTAAATTGAATGCTGTGAGCTCGGAAGCAAGTAACACTGTGGAGTAATTGGGAGTAAGAGAAGCAGCTTACATACAGAACCAGCACGTAACAGGAAAGACTCCTTGGAAGCACAGCTTTCGTGGATATATCTCTTTTAATGTGTTACAATTTCCTCTAAGAATACAGCAACGCTAAAATTCTTTTTCTTACAAGAAAAACTGGAGATCTAGTAACATAGTACAATTAGGGCTTGCCCATATAGTGAAACCCTGGGTTTGATACACTCCCTGGCAGAAAATAAACCAGACCTGGTGATATAAACCGGAAATCATCCCAGCACTTGGAGATTGAGGCAGAAGGACCACAGGTATAAAGTAACCTTTGGCTACACAGTGAGTTCAAAGCCAATCTGAATTACAAGAGACTTTGTCTCAAAAGAAAGAGACAAAATATAAGATGGAAGAAAGAAAGAGAAAAGGACACTTAGCATAGGGTTTAGCACTAAGGCCCCAACAAATGCCAGCTCTCACCAAGAACTGTATCTATTTATCCATGTCCTCATAGGAACTCCATGTTCTCCACTGAACCCCTGTTATTATTTAAATAAGAAGGGCACAGGGAGGGATCCATGGCTCCAGATACATATGTAGCAGAAGATGACCTTGTCTGACATCAACAGGGGAGGGGACTCTTGGTCCTGTGGAAGTTTGATGCCCCAGCATAGGGAGATGCTGGAGAGGGTGGGTGGGTGGGGAAGCACCCTCATAGAGGCAAAGGGGAGGGAGGAGAGGGAGGTTGAGGGATGGGAGGCTTGTGGGGGGAGGGGGTAACCAGGAAGTGGGATATCATTTAAGATGTAAACGAATGGAATGATAGATTAAAAAAACGAAGGACAGATTGGCTTACCAGTTTATGAGTGAAAAAAAAAGTCCATATTCTCTCAGGCTTGTGTTCTCTACCTGCTGACTGTCTCCCTCAGTCTCTCTCCCTCTCCTCCCACATAGACACACACACACACAGAGAGAGAGAGAGAGAGAGAGAGAGAGAGAGAGAGAGAGAGAGAGAGAGAGAGAAGCAGATAAGAATAGGAGATATTCCCAGGCTCCCTAAATCAAGAGGGATCCAGGCCCACTAATTTCTGACAGTGTCTCTCCAGGCCACAGATACATAAATCTGCCTGCAAATACAGAATACACTCCACAGCGAGACATAGTGAAGATTTCTATAAGTAGAGAGTAGAAAGTGAATGTGCATGTAAAAAACAATGGATCTAATGAGCTTCCCTTTTTTATTTCTTAGAGGACATTTCTAAAATATTCACTTCGCAATATTGGGACTTCTATTCATTTACTGATTCATCACAGGTTAATTACCATTGTGTAAATTAAAAACTAATTAAATGCAGTCTCTGGATTATTTATAATGACTCTGAAAGAGGTGGGTCCTTGTGTATAAAACTGCAGGCTGGAGAGATCTCTGGCAGCATTGGAACTCAATCCTGTGACAACTAAGGGGAAAACAGCAAGAGCAAAGGCCATAAACAGCCCTTCCCATGGGCTGGACTCTGGCCTTGCTTTACCCAAGAGAAGGTTGGGATGTGGGGTGACTGACTGAGGGCCAAGAGCTGCTAGGTGGAGAAGGTCATGCGGAGCCAGGACATCTGCTTGGGAGACAGTAAAAGCACAGGAACAAGGACAACTGAGCCAAAGGGATGCTAAATCTACCACAGCTGGGGGAGCCAGGTATTAATAAACAGAACTGCCCCGGTGGCTTGCCTCAAAGCAGAACAATGTATGCTCTTCCAGATTCTCCTTTCATTTATTTTCTCTTAGAATGAAGCCAATGTTGTACTCTTGGGAACTGTTAAAAAAAAAAGAAAAGAAACAACCTGCCCTAAAAGTGAAGCTCATGATATACACACATACAAAGGCATTTTTTGTGTCATTTAAATCAAAGTCAACTTCAAAGGAAAAATGCTGACTATCCACCAATGCCATTAGGAACTTGCTGTCCCTTAATCTATCTCCCTATCATTCTTGAACTGACAAAGGAGGAAAAGTGTGAATCAAGAGAAGTGATGCCATCACTATACTGAGAAAGCAAAGGCAGTCTTCCTTTATCCCCTTCTTCCATCGACTAGGATAGCCTTGCCTGGGGAGGCCTTACTGGCATCAACAGTGAACATGTTTATGAGCACAAGCCTTGAGCAAAGCCCCAACTCTCGGCTACACTAAAAGCTCTCACCCAGCAAGATTACTCAGACTCGGTTGTTCAACTGAGAACAAGACTGTGTTTCTTGTCCTAAGTGAAAACTTGATAAAGGAGTCAGGGTGGGCAACCACATGGTGTGGGTTCATTCATCAAGCTGTGTGCTCTGTATGTTTGTATGATCTCTTTCAATTAATAGTTAAAGAATCAACAGTATAAAATTACAAAATACAGGAAGGCAGAGAAAGAGGCAGGAGAGAGGGAAGAGGGAGGAAAAGGAAAGAAAAGAAAGGAAGGGAAGAGGCAGGGAGAGGAGGGGACTTTGTCTCAGCATGGTTAATGGGAAAAATAACACATTCCCAAACTTTGAGTGACTATCAGCAGTTCCCTTATGATGCTAACAATGCTAACACCTTGGGAAGCTGTGAGTGGTAAGGACAAACTGGAGAGGAAAATAGAATTTCTGGGGAAAGATGAAACCACATACTCTTTGGGACCCTTGTTAAATCCCCCGTGGACCAGCATATAAGGTCTATACTATGGGGTTTGGGACATGACAAAGAAAATGAGGCCAGCATCCCAAATTCAATATCATATCTCACGCCTTAGAGAAGATCATCAGCTGTCAGCTCTATGTCAACGTGAAGAGACATATTCTGCCCAATGGGAAGCAACTTCAAGAACTCTGGGAAGGCTGAAGACTTTTAACATGGCTGTAAAAAATGGGAGTGGCTTTACTTTTTTTAAACTTTTATTATATTTTGCTTTGTGCGGACGGTTGTGGTTTGATATGAAAGGCCCCCTACAGGGCCATGTGTTTGAACACTTGGCCCCCTGATGGTCATGCCGGTTTCTGTCATGGAACCTTTAGAAGGTAGAGCATTACTAGGAGAAATGTGTCCCAGAGAGGAGGGCATGAAGTTTCATAGCCTGGCTCTTTCTGTGGTCTTTCTCTGCTTCCTGTATAGGAAGGAAATGTGACTGATCTGTTTCCTGGTTCACATGCCAGTTCCATACTCCTAGACCATGCCTTCCAACCATAATAGCCTGCACGTACCTCCCTACCGAACGGTGAACCAAAATAAACCTGATTTCCTTTAAGTTGCTTTCTGTGGAGGTGTTTTATCATAGCAATAACAACAGCAAAAAAATGTAACCAGCACAAGAACTGCACGATTGTAGCAGCTCTTTTGAGCCTCTGGCCATGAATAGCTTATTTGATACCTAAGGGAAGGTTAGAATGACTTTTTTTTTAACTATAAAAGTTTCATGTCGTTTGCAGGATGTTGAGGAAGCACTGGAGAGGCCACTGGGCACAACTTTGTTACTATTGCAGTTCTGGAAGCAGAGGTCAGTAATTAATTTGGAGAGACTCCTACAGGGGAGCCTTTCCTAGCAAATCCCTCTCTCTATACAGAGTTGTTCCTCTGTATTTTCCTGACTCTGGAAGACTGCAATTGGGAAAGATGAGGGAATGGAGTCACACTGATTAGATCAAGCACTGAAACCCCAGGCTGATGTCATCACAAGCTGGCTCACAGTGGCTCACCAAAAAAAAAAAGCAGCAAGACCAAGGCTGAAGACCAAAGTCCTGATTCTAGATCTGAGCGCACTTCCATATTACTTCAACCTAATTTAGTCTGTTAAGGAAAAAATCAGCTCAAGACTTAAAAATTTATACATACATATACATATACCTGGGTGTACAGTGCATATATATGTGTGAGTGTGTGTGCATGTGTGTGTGTGCATGTGCGTGTGTGTGTGTGTGTGTGTGTGTGTGTGTGCACCAGTGCAAGTGAGCATTATTATCTTTGAGTCTAGGATAAACCAACCAAGTTGCCACCCTCCTTCCAACTCTTAGCATCAGCAGTGCAGTTTTACTTCTGAAAGTCTAAAACACAACTCTATGAAATGGAGTATGGTTGTGCAGCTTCTATGTGCCAAGCACAGTGTTAGTGACTACCGCCATTAGGCCAGTCATAATCCGAGTGTGCTAAAGAAAGACTAGTGAGGAGAGTTTGAAAGCCACATTCTTATACCCAGGAAAAGTCCTTTCTGTCTTGAGTAGATGTCAGAACCAACACAGGTCAAGTAAAATAAAAGCTATGATATCCTTAAGTAAATGTTTTATGAAAATTGCATTTTACTATTTACTATGCATATAATTATATACATGGAATGTGTTATATTTATATATAATTTGCATATTAGAAAACAACAGTTGTCAGGTTGAGACAGTTCATGTAGAACTAGTCTTATTCTATGATCATATTGCTTTCCCATAACACTTCTCAATGCAAAAGTCCCACTAAGTAAGTGATATGTTTTTAGAAAACAAATGTCTATGACAGCCTTGAGGCCCCTGGGATGAGAACATGCCTAAGTTTCCTGTATTATCATCTCATCGGTTACTCACTTTAATAGCATGTTTTTCCCACATAACTATTGATTTCTTTTAAAACTACAAAATGACTAGTTGATGATTATTTTTAAAAAAGTATATACTTGGGCACCAGGAAAAACCAACCTAGTAATTTTCCACCCAGGCAACTTTTTCCAAAGCCCTCACTTTCAGATAACACAGTATGTTTTCGATTTTAAGTTTCAGACTTGGCATGCCTGTACTTCAATGAAAAACACATTCTTTAGGAAGAGAAAGCTCTGTTAAGAATGTGAACGCAAAGCTTCGGGACAATGAGCAGTTGTGTCCCCTTTCAGATACAGGCTGTACTGAGACTGTAGTGCAGTTGAACACACCCCAAGGACTCCGCTGGCCCTCACTACACTGGATTAGATAAAAAGCAATTGCCAAACTCCATTGTTACCTCTGAGGAAAATAGTAGCTGTCAGAAACTAAAGTCTTACAGGTGACAATGGTATTGCAACAACCCACGTGGGAGTAACATATTGGAATCCTGAGGATGGGAACTCAGTGTTCAGTGATGAAGTGATGCAGTGATCCAGTGATCCAGTGATGCAGTGATGCAGTGGTCAGTGATGCAGGGATGATGCAGGAATGATGCAAGGGTGATGCAAGCATACAGTGGCCAGTGATGAATTGACACATCTATGCAGTGATCAGTAATGCAGGGACGCCTGGAAGCATAGTGAATCAATGAACTGAAGAGAATTAATGCTAACAGTAAAGCCTTAAAGGAAGCTCTGGCTGATGATTGCTGATTCCACTTGCACTTACCTTCCCATTCATAGCCCAACTACCACGTGAGGTCTTAACCAGAGGTCAGTGCTCAAAGAGAGAAATACGAGATAGCGTGCCCTTACTCCAAAAGATTTGTTAATAAGTTTATAATAGATCTGAAATAATCCTTGCCTGCTTAAGTGTATATTCTTCAAGATAATGATTAGTTAGTAATACTGAACACACTGAGTCCCTTTGCCTAGGCCTACAAGCCACAGTGTAACATTCAAGATTGGGGTAACTCCTGGTGGACAGTTATACTGATCCTGCTTCAGTCCTTCCCATGGAGAACCAGATAGCCTGGCCTTTTTATAAGAATGAATGATCCTGGTATCAGAAAAGCAAGATGCCCTTCTTGGCACTCAGAATTTCTTTGTAGAGCTGTATTTTTAGGACACAAACAAGACCTCAAAGGACACAGTGGACTTGAGGGCTCTTTCTGTGTTTAGCTGCTAATGAGTTAGCCTCCAAAGTGCATGGTTTTCTCATCTCATATTAGGTTCAGGACTGGGGTTCTTTATATCAGCATTTTGTATGTGATTGACAGTGTGTCTACAGATTTTACCCTCAGTGCTCAATAAAATCCTTGTGCACGTTATAAAAATGGCACCTCAGGTCTATAACACTTCCCATTGCACATGATTTAGTCTGAGAGCTCTACTGTATCATCCGGACACAGAATTGACAGAGGAAACCAAATCATTCAACACTTATGATTCTAGAAGATGACCAGTATTCCCCAGAGAAAGGTTTGCTGAATGTTCAAATTGGTTTTAGGAAACCTTGCAAGGCAATAAACTTTGGCACACTTAGGGGATTGTGTCTAGAGACTACAGCGAGATATGAAACCATTAAAATGGTTTAAGTCCTTGATTAAGTTTGGGAAATATCAACCTAGTTAAAATTTACCACAAAAGACATTAACCAGGCAAATTTATTGACTTGACCAAGAGTACACTACAAATATGCTATGCCTTGCTTATCCACTACTGGATAATAAATGACACCAGCATTTAGTAGTTTTAAACAGTATTAAATCTCAGTTCTGTGAGTTGGAATTGCAACTAGAGCTTGAATCAATGTCTCTGCACCTAGGCAGCCACCAAGGGTGAGAGAACATTTAAAAGTTTGGCTGAAGGAGAAAGTCAGTTTCCAAGATTGCTCATAGAGCTGTTGAGAATAGTTATACAATAACACAGGCATCCCCCAAAGCCAAGTATCTCTCCAGGTCACTCAGTGTGCTAATGATAGTCACTAGAGACACTTCAGAATGAGTTGACTATTCTCAAATCAGGGACACAGATAAAGTTATTGAAAGATAGAAATTATATGCCACATAATGTAAAATACATATACAGAAAAAGCACAAAAAGAAAACTCACTCTGGTTAATAAACCAGACAGAATTTTGTTCTTTATCATATTCTTCTAGTTGTACAATTTTTGATAAGTAAAATCAAATTATTGCAATAAGTGAACTTTTAACACTTTGAAACATTTTAGCCATTTAATGTAAGTTATGATTTCATCTTTTCTTTTAAAAGATATGACTGGCTACATTTAGAATTTTTTTCACTTTAAATTCAGAATTATAGCTCCTTGGATATAATTTTTCTTCCTGAATATGTCTAAACCCAAAGGAGATTTTTGAAAGTCTTTTCCAAATTCACAACTCATGACAATTTGCAGAAGTAGGAAAAAATGTGGAAGAAAAGGCCAAATACCTCTGGTCTCTCAGACAGAAGTGGTCAGAAGGGTCAGATGAATATGTGTTTGAACATCTGCCATGTTGAAGGGGAAGATTGGTTTACAGTTCTTTGTTTCTGTCCAGCCACTTCTCATAGAGAAATGGGCACTGTTTAGAGCAATCCCTGAAAGGTGAGAGTTTGTTGCAGTGTCTACAAAAGCAGACATTCAGATGCCCAAGTCCTCACGAATTCTCTCACGAACACCTGGCCTCTGGCACAGTGATGAGTGTACAACAGCTTCAAATGTCCTCATTCCCCACTGTGCTTCAGCCTGACCAGCAACCAGTGCCCCACCGGTCTGTAGAACAAACCCTACTCTAACAAGAGAAGCCCCAAAGCCAGAATCAAACTAAAGAGGAAGAGGAACCCAGGATGATGCTGATTTAGCCTAAAGATATTGGGGTTTGGGGTGGGGGTGGAGTGCAGTTACTGACTGACACTGAGACAGTCAAACAGCTGTGTAAGTTTTCTCCTGTTCCTGAGAGAACACTGAGCTGTGACCCCACACAAAGGAGCTGATAGTTTTGTCCCTGGTGTGTGATTTATTTTCACTAAATCAAGGTTGTTTACTTTATTAACAGATCAGCAAAGCTTAATTTTGACTTAAATGTTTCCAGAGCATAATTCTTTCAGAGGACACCAGTACAGTAATATAAACTGTGCATATGGTCACACACAATTATAAGCTTAGAAGAGACTGTGATTCCATGACTTCATCACAGTGGCTTTTGGGACTGGAATAGTAATTACAGCTGTGTTTGCTGCATTCATGATGGCCCTTCAAGTGAAAGAATAGGCTCCTTCCATTTTTTGTGAGAAATGGGGCTTTCAGAACTAGAGAATCTAAGTAACAATTCATACTCGCCATGTAATGAATTATTCCTATCAATTTGTGATCATTTCCTTCCTTTAATTTAGGATTTCCCAATTAAAAAAAAATTATGATAGAAGGCCTGGTAAAAGTCACTTCATTCAATCAAATGCCGGCTTGAAGAAGCCAGGAAAGTTAATTTTCATATGACTTTGAGTAAGTAGAAACATCAGTGAGAAAATACATCAAACAATTTATGGTTGATATTAGTATCAAATATTACATATTCCTCTTAAGACTTTGAAAACTTTCCACCTCATTTTTTTCATCACTGAGAATTTTTATATGAAAAACAGGATTAAAACTGTCAAGTAGTAGTCCTATGAAAGACAAATTACAAACAAAAGCCTGTCCTGATTTCTCCTTATTTCCCCCAAAACATTCCCGTGAAATTATACATTAGGCAAAAAATATAACAATCATCAGAATAACTATAGTCAATATCATAGAAAAGGTTAATGTGATAGAGTCTAAAACCTAGGAAAAGAGAAGAATGTGACAGGAGAATGCAAAAATCTAACAAAATTTACCAGCAACTAGGAACTTCATATCTTGAGATTTTGGTTTATTTTAAAATTACAGGGGCCTATTATACAGTCTTTCCAAGGAAGAACTGAGGGGCACTGTGACACCTGCAGTGAAGCCTTTTCCTGAGAGCATCCCTCAGGCAGTCGATATTCACCAACATCAGTGCATCCCTTAGGATGGTCAATATGCATCAACATCAGCTTCTAAACTACAGTGACATGAGTATCCAAATGACAAGTGACTAGAATGCTTTTGTTCTTCCAAAGAAAATGTGACTGTAATCAACCTTCTACAAGTCTTTACTTTCTACACCTAAGAAATGGTCACAATCCCAGGGAAAGCCAAACCAGATACTCTCAGAAAAGCATGTATCATATTTACCCACTCTAGACATCAAAACTGCATGAAAGAGAAACATAGTGGGTATATTTATCTGTGAAGATACCCTTAGTAATTACAAAACAGTATTTATGAAAGTAATCATGAAATATCTCGGTTCACAACACATATTAACGATTAGTTGTACATGGAAAAAAGATGAGTTTCATTCCTTATTACCAAACTGGATATAGGTCCTTAAATGCCATAAGAAAAGCAGAATCTAATAACAAGCAATATATAAATTCTCAGAAATATATTCATAGTCTAGAAATATAGGAGTAATATTTTTAACAGTGCTATCATAGATTTTCATCATTTCCTCCTATCATAAACTAGACCCTTAGGATCTAGACCATAGAGGAGATGTTTTCTTCCAGCATTCTGTGAAGGCCCAGAGAAGCAGGGGATTCGCTTATGTAGAAGAAGACATGAAAGACTTCCTTGGGCTTCTATGTTCAATTAGGAAAAGTGGGCCTACATTCTAGGGGGAAAAAAAGTCGCTCCGAAAAAAAAATGCAGGACAGCAACAAAGCTTCGTGTGAGGTGAATCATGATCAAATCGGAGAAGATTCACAACCAAAAGAAGAAGTCAAATAGCTGTAAACAGGGCATCTCAAGTCCCTCAGAGGGCCAGAGAGTTCTCCCAAAGCCAGAGATTATCTGATTTCTGCAGAGTCTGTGCTACAGAGGCAGGTTAATTTGGAGAAACTCTGGAAGGTATCTGAGCTGATCTGGAACTGTGTGGTGCTTCTTACCATCATCCAGACTGAACGCTCAGGAAGGGAGATTAAAATCATTTGTAAGACAGAGTTGCATTTGCACACATCTCTGTGAAACAGGACCTTCTAAACAGTGGCGTGCTTAATATGTTCTGTAAGTTCTGATTTCCAAGTTCTCCCTCTACAGAAAACTGAACAGCATCACCAGGCCCAGAAAGCTGGCCTCCTCAGAATGTCTCTATCCATCTTGCTCCCTGAAGTCAGCACAGATATGGCTGCTTCTGAGTCTTCATTTCTTTTTTTTTTTTTTTTTTTGAGTCTTCATTTCTAAGCAACCATCTTCCCCCGTTCTAACTTTAGCTGTCATTGTCTGGTCATCACTGATCCCTACTGCAGTTACAGCTGCCTTCCAACCTAGTTAATAATCTACTGGCTCCAAGCAGACAATGTTAATCGTCTTCTCATCTAACTTCAAAATGCAGTCTGTGGGTCTGGGAACTGTTTTCTATTCTGATGGATAGTTTGTGAATAAGAAACAAGACACAGAAGGCGAAGAGAGCATTGATAGCAGGGAGATTCGGGTGCTCTTTGTCATGTTTGCACACTCCTTGAGTATTTTCTGGAGGCAAGGAGGGGGGTGGGAAACAAATTAAGAGTTTGAGCTGAAAATTAGACCTTCCTTTGCAAACTTCAGTGATTACTGGGATTCTTTTTTTTTTTTTTTAAGATTTAATTTATTTTATGTGAGTACACTCACTCAGCTGCTTTCACACCAGAAGAGGGCATCGGATCCCTTTACAGATGGTTGTGAGTCATGTGGTTGCTGGGAATTGAACTCAGGACCTCTGGAAGAACAGTCGGTGCTCTCAACCACTGAGCCATCTCTCCAGCCCTGATTACTGGGATTCTTATGCAGAAATATTTGCCCCTAGAGGCAGAAGCTGAGAGACATGTAATACTAAATAAGTTACGACAAAGACCATCACCACATCATCCTATGACCATAGATGACCTTGTTGACTTTCTAAATAAAAATATGGTCTCCCTGAAAGTAAGACCTAACATTTGCTCATTGTTATCGTTACTAATCCCTACAACAATGCTTGCTTCTGATATGCGGTAAATGCTGGTAGAGGGAGGTAGAGTATTGAAATAAATTTGTCAGTATGACATTCACACATTTGTTCAGTTTTGTGAAATATGCAACCAAATCAGAGTTAATTGTTCTTTCTCCTCTCCTACTCTATGTTTAAATGAGAACATTTCACTGAGAACTGGAATGCCCTCCAATCATTAAGAACAAACCACAACATCCACTTCAAGGTAAACAGGAAATCATGTTCCAGGATGTTGGTCAGCTCAGGGACTCTTTCTGTGAAAGGAAGATGCTCCCATAACACAAGTGCACCAGTTTGGATTGAAGCTAGACTCATACTCTATTCAGTCAGTGATGTCACTACCAACTTTTATATGTTGAACATTTGCACTCTTAATGTTAACAATTAAACTTCTCGTATTAGCATAAAACCACTAAAGGAGGGGTCCTATTGTGTCTTTCAGTTTCTGTTAAGCCAAAAAGCCTAACTCCCTGTTTGCATAGCTGTGTAACATTATAAGTCTTCTTATTTGTCCTGTATAGTTTACTTTTTTCAAATTTTGTATGCACTCTACAAATTGGAGATTACCTTTTTCTATTTATTCAATGAGTACAGAGTGGCCAAGGTAATGTGGCGTTTTCTTTATTCCTCTTGAGCTCAGTATTCCAGTGCCTCGATTCCACATCTTCTCTGCTGGGATTATAGTCTACCTCACCACACCTGGTCTTTGTGTAGTTTTTAAAGAGCAAATCTGGAGCATCAAACCCTACAGTGTCCTAGCTCTCTTTCATGCCATCTTTCTCTCTTTTTCTATGGAAAACTGGGTTATTAGGTAATGCTCTCTTAGAATGCAGGGAGATGTGCTGCTTCACATGAAAGTATACAGAGCAGTCTTAATTATGATGTGAATCGGTAGCTCTACAGAAAAAAAAAAGAGGAACCAAGGGCAACTGCTGTATATTTACTAGAATGTCTAAGACATCGAGAGCCTAAACACAGATCTTAGGGTTATGTATTTTCCTGAGGTGATACATGAATTTAGAGATGCATTATCTCATTTCCTGTGGCAAAGCTTTCTTGTCCTGGCTCTGAGAACAGTCTGAGACAAGGTGCCAGTTCTTAACTACTGATGGAATCCTGGCCCAAGGGTCCTGGCTTCACTACAGCTTCCTGTCACCCAGAACGGTTAGGGAATATGCAAATGTTCCATGCAAAGCTGGCCTGAAAGGAAGATTCAATTGTAAATACTTATCTTCTTTCTTTAATCACACTACACTGACTTTCATTCCATGCATAACTTTGGCTTCTTACTAACTCTTCTACATAACTTGACTATAAATTCAAAAGGAAAAGGAAATAGACATTGCTAGTTAACTGTTTCAGTACTTAATTAACTAGTTAACTGTTTAGCTTAATTCCTGGTGCAGAGTACTCATAGGGCATGATTTCCATGTGTTGCCTGGGTAAGATGTTGATTAGGAAAAAGAAATTTTCTGCTTTTCTTCTAGGAAAACTAGATTGATGATCAGTGTAGTGGATATAGAAATGTAAAAATAACAAAGAAAGGCAAATATTTACATAGAGCCTCAGCAGAGTTTTGAGCTCTGATTCAGCTAATTACTTGTTTACTAGATCTGCCCCTCCAAGCTCCCTCTCCCTCTCCCTCTCCCTCCCTTCCTCCCTCTCCTTCTCTGTGTGTGTGTGTGTGTGTGTGTGTGTGTGTGTGTGTTTTCATGGAAGAAGCCTCCACTTTTTATCTAAGCCTCTCTGCACAGAAGAGGAACTGAGCATAGAGAAAGTAACTGACTTCCTTGCCTTCTATTTGATCAGATTTAAGTACCACTGTGAATTGCACCATGGATTATATATTTCTACAAAAGGAAAGAGTGCTATAAATTAAACCCGAACACCGTTTTTATCATTTGGAATATAATGGCAATTCCATTCTGTAACGAAACTCTTT
This sequence comes from Rattus rattus, assembly GCF_011064425.1. Classification (NCBI taxonomy): domain Eukaryota; kingdom Metazoa; phylum Chordata; class Mammalia; order Rodentia; family Muridae; genus Rattus; species Rattus rattus. The sequence goes on along the minus strand of NC_046161.1, from coordinate 73,253,262 downwards.
TTTTTTTTTAAATCAAAAACAGCATTAGGAAGAAATTACCTATTATATATTAAAACAAACTGAAGACATATTAACTGAATATGACGTACAGATTTATTGAAACGTGGTTTCTATAAACCACTTATAAAATTTACTTTTTCAAATAAGTAGTGAAAAGTAAATATGGATATGGTACTGGCTTTTATTGATGAACCGTTATTAACAATATTGAGTCTACTAGACATGTTTTTAAAAGTCTTATAAGAAAAAAAGGTAAGGGTGTTCAAACTGGTGATGTGGCTCCATGCTAAAGTGTCTGATGAACAATCATGAGGGCGTTGGTTCAAATCTCCAAGACCCATATAAAAATCTGTACATGATGACAGACAACTTTTATCCCAACGCTGAAGTGATAGAGACAAGCAGACCCCAAGGACTCCCTAACTAGACAATCAAGCAGAAATAGCAAACTCCAGGTTCAGTAAAATTCCATCTTAAAAATAAAGTAGATGAAAGACATCTAATGTCAACCTGTGGCCTCCATGTGAGCACACACACCCTCCTCCCATACACAGTGTTCAAAGCGTTACTTACATTTTGAGTTTAATTACAGTTATAATTACATTGTTGTGGGTTGAATGGGATGACCCTTATAAGTTTCTTGGACATTTGAATACTTGGTCCCCAGTTAGTAGAACTGTTTGGGAAGAATTGAGGGTGTGGCCTTGTGTGAGATGGGTCACTGGGGATGGGCTTGGAGGTTCAAGGGATTCATGCGATTCCCAGTGTCCTCTCTGTTTCCTGCTTCTGGATCAAGATGTGAGCTCTCAGCTGCAGCCCCAGTTGTTTGATGCCAGCCTTTGCTCTATCATCATAAACTCTAACCCTCTGTCAAATTAAACCTATTCTTTAATAAATTGCCATGGTCACAGGGTCTTACCACACCAGTAGAAAAGAAACTAAGACATAAAGTATATATTCAATATATGTAAAATATATTTTTAAAATTTCTTCACATTCAAGGCCAAACTCTTTGATTCCCATTTGAAAACTAAGTATTATAGCATAATACCAAGTTCACAGAGAAGGTGCAAAGATAGTTGTAAGAGCAGAATTTCCATATAATAAACTCAATTTTTTTCATTTTATTAACACCTTTATATTAACATGGCGTATTTGTAACCTTGGTGTCTTGGTTAGGTGTTGCTCTGATGAAACACTATAACAAAAAGCAACCTGAGGAGAAAATAATTTATTTGGCTTATGGATTACAGTCTATCATTGAGAGAAGCAAAGATAGAAATCCAAATCAAGAATCCAGAGGCAGGAACTAAAGCAGACCTTGCAGGAATACTGCTTACTGGTTAGCTCATAACCCCAATTTTAGCTATTTTTATTATATATCCCAGGTCCACTTGTTCAGGGATAGCATACCTCACAGTTGGCTGGGTGATTCTGTATCAATTAACAATAAAGAAAATTCTCCTTAGGCATGCCCACAGGAAAATCAAATGGAGGAAAATTTCAGTTACAGTTCTCTCTTCCCAGATGTAGAGACAAAGCTAAGCAGTACACTATTTAATCAACCTAAGTATATGACAACAAAGAATGGATAAAGAAGAAAATACAGCATACATCCACTGTGGAACTTTTGTTCAGCCACAAAAAGAACAAATTTATATTATTTACAGTTAAATGGACACAACTGGAGATAATCATATTAACTGAATTGAACTAAATGTTGTGTTTTCTCATTTATGATTTCTAGATTTTATATAGATACATAAAATTATGTTTACATGTATGAATGAAAGCAAAACCGAGCTAAGGCATATGGAAGACTAATGAGAAGGAGAAAAAGAGGAGGAGTTATGGGGGTAAGACAATTAGTGAACAACACATATTTGTGTACAAATGTCCTTTGAAGCCCAACACCATATACTATCAGTATACACAATGAAATTTTAAGACAGTAAATGAGAAAAATCTTAATGTGAGAAATGTTAAAAATATTATACTATGTTAAATAAGTGAAGTTTGAAAACACAGCTACCACTGTGGTCTTACTCTTATGTGAAGGTTGTACTCAGAGCAGAGGAGAATAAGGTTTGGATGGAGTAAAATATGGGATTCTGAGTTGATCACAGGAAACAAATTCCAGATCAACAGGGAAAGACAACAACAAAAGCTCTTATGGTGGTTTGAATATGCTTGCCCCAAGGAGTGGCACTATTAGGAGGTGTGACCTTGTAGGAGTAGGTGAAGTGTTTCACTGTTGGGGTGGGCTTTGAGACCCTTCTTCTAACCACATGGCAGCCAGTCCTCACCTGGCTGCCTTCAGATCAAGATGCTGAGCTCTTGGCTCCTCCAGTGCCATGCCTGCCTGGATGCCGCCATGCTTCTCTCCATGATGATAATAGACTGAACCTTAGAACTTGCAAGCCAGCCCCAATTAAGAGTTGCTTTGGACGTGGTGTCCCTTTACAGCAATGGAAACCCTAACTAAGACAGCTCTATTATACAATACAGTAATTATAGCTAAAAACAATATGTTTTATAATGCATACATTTCATATATTCTCATTATAAAAATACATTATATATTACAAAATATTATGATAATGTTTTATTATATGCTACATAATATAAATATAGTATGTTGATATAATATTCGTAAAATATTTCTATAAATTTCTATATTTCTTTAAGTGTAAATATATTAACTATTTATAAAATATTTATATCAATTTTTCATTTATAATATAATATGAATAGTATTAGTTATATTATAAAATATACTATAAAATTATAATTACAAGATAGAATGCATGTCCTAAGTGGTTCAACTGAGACATTTCAGAACAGACACGTTTTACAATATGCTATACATGCTAAATAAATAAGATTTAATTGTCAATTTAAGTACTTTGACTAAATTTTTAAACTATAAATAATAGATTACTAAGCTCTAAATATACCTGTAGCAGTCTAAATCTGTGATGAACAGCATAATGGAAAGCAGACAGGAGATAAACGAAGCCCTGTGTACCAGAAGACATTGTTTAAATGCTGAATCACTCAGTAGTATCTGAGTAGGGTGGGTGCGAGTCATAAACCTGTTCGGTTTTCTTCCTGAACACAATGCCTATGCTGATTGTTTTCAGTTTATTTTTCACACAGAGACAGATGTAGAAATCTACTTTAACTCTTTGTTATTCCCAGTTCATAAGGTCTCCACAGACCACCAGATATCACCACAAGTCCAAAAGCAAAAAGTCTCTATTCAAGCTGAACCTTGGACCCTCAAACCTCTCCACAGTAGAAGGTGTGGAAGGGTCCTAAGCCGGTACAAGCTTTGCCCATTTATCATGGTAGCAGGGGGAGGGACTTTCCAACCTGACAATTACGTGATTGGCTGACATTTGCTTGATGCACTTGTATTGGCTAGTAATGATTGCAGCTTGGTATGAACAATGGTTGCTAGTTTCCTCAATCTACTTTAGACATTAAATACTTTCCCCTTAAGAACTGATTGGTTGTTGCTAGGAGTGAAGTGACTGTTTGCTACTGGGGGAATTGAATTGCTACCAGGTTACATGGCTTCTGGAACAAGCTGGGGTTTTTCCAGTAACTGAGTTCATTTAGAGGGCAAGTTAATTATAAAATGGAGCATGAATGCAAAATGGAGTTTAATGTTAAGCTGGACCCTTTAAGCTGGGCCCTTCACCCTTAAGAGTTTTCCAAGTTAAGGAAACTAATGAATATATATTTCATAACCAAAAGTATGTGTCAGTGACTCCAGTCTTCTGAGTCAACAGACCTCTCCTGGAATCTTAGGTGTGTGAATAGAGCAACTATAGTACTTCCTGTCCTTTAGTAGCAGAGTCCCAACTGCTGAACTTGTCCAGTCTCCCGGGACAGAGTTTACATGATGAGGTAAGGTACAGAGATGGCAAAGGAGGGCAAGAAGCATTTCATTCTGAAGTCTGGGTAAAACCTCTCAAAACTGAGATGGTAATTTAATTCTAATAGTTTGCATATATTTTCAAATAATAATGTTTAAAATAGAAATGCATCGTGCTTAAGCCCTAAGCATATATGGCCTTATTCCTTTCCCATCCCATTCTCTCTGGGAATTTCACAAACATGCCTATAAACTTTTGTTTATGGTTTTAAAAAAAAGTGTGGACACAAGTAGAAGTCCAGGACAGTTGTAATACCCATGCATGGTCTGTCGCAGAAGCAGGGGACACTGGGAAAACTTTTTTCTTCTGGGTAATTCACTAGAGCAAAGGCAAAACACTACTTTTAAAAGACATTTTTCGGTTTGGCCAGAGTCCCGGACCAGCGGAGGATCCCTGCCTTCAGCAGCTCTCTGCTACCAGGTCCCCTGGAGGGGAGTTCTCGCCGCCTGGTCGGGCGGGCACTCCTGAGGCAGCAGAGCGGAGGAGACCACCAACGCTGCCCGCCCCTGCCCATCCCTGGCCCAGGAGGAAAGCTGTATGGCCCCTGGGTACCCGTGAGGAGGGCCCAGGAGCAGCAGATCCACTGCGTCTGAGACACCGCACCTGAAGGGACCGACCGGATAAACAGTTCTCTGCACCCAAATCCCGTGGGAGGGAGAGCTAAACCTTCAGAGAGGCGGACACGCCTGGGAAACCAGAAGAGACTGCACGCTGCACACAGTACTGACCCCAGAGGAAAACAAAAGCTATCTGGAACCCTGGTGCACCAAACCTCCCGGAAGGGGCGGCGCAGATCTTCCTGGCTGCTGAGGCCGTGGAGAGCTCATAGGCAACACCCCGCGAGCAAACTTGAGCCTGGGGACCACAGGTAAGACAAACTTTTCTGCTACAAACGACTTGCCTGGTGAACTCAAGACACAGGCTCACAGGAACAGCTGAAGACCTGTAGAGAGGAAAAACTACTCGCCCGAAAGCAGAACACTCTGTCCCCATAACTGGCTGAAAGAAAACAGGAAAACAGGTCTACAGCACTCCTGAAACACAGGCTTATAAGACAGTCTAGCCACTGTCAGAAATAGCAGAACAAAGTAACACTAGAGATAATCTGATGGCGAGAGGCAAGCGCAGGAACCCAAGCAACAGAAACCAAGACTACATGGCATCATCGGAGCCCAATTCTCCCACCAAAGCAAACACGGAATATCCAAACACACCAGAAAAGCAAGATCTAGTTTCAAAATCATATTTGATCATGATGTTGGAGGACTTCAAGAAAGACATGAAGAACTCCTTAGAGAAACACAGGAAAACATAAACAAACAAGTAGAAGCCTACAGAGGAATCGCAAAAAATTCCTAAAAAGAATTCCAGGAAAACATAAATAAACAAGTAGAAGCCCATAGAGAGGAGTCACAAAAAATCCCTGAAAGAATTCAGGAAAACATAAATAAACAAGTAGAAGCCCATAGAGAGGAGTCACAAAAAAATCCTGAAAGAATTCCAGGAAAACACAATCAAACAGTTGAAGGAATTAAAATGGAAATAGAAGCAATCAAGAAAGAACACATGGAAACAACCCTGGATATAGAAAACCAAAAAAAGAGACAAGGAGCTGTAGATACAAGCATCACCAACAGAATACAAGAGATGGAAGAGAGAATCTCAGGAGCAGAAGATTCCATAGAAATTATTGACTCAACTGTCAAAGATAATGTAAAGCGGAAAAAGCTACTGGTCCAAAACATACAGGAAATCCAGGACTCAATGAGAAGATCAAACCTAAGGATAATAGGTATAGAAGAGAGTGAAGACTCCCAGCTCAAAGGACCAGTAAATATCTTCAACAAAAAATCATAGAAGAAAACTTCCTAACCTAAAAAAGAGATACCCATAGGCATACAAGCCTACAGAACTCCAAATAGATTGGACCAGAAAAGAAACACTTCCCGTCACATAATAGTCAAAACACCAAACGCACAAAATAAAGAAAGAATATTAAAAGCAATAAGGGAAAAAGGTCAAGTAACATATAAAGGCAGACCTATCAGAATCACACCAGACTTTTCGCCAGAAACTATGAAGGCCAGAAGATCCTGGACTGATGTCATACAGACCCTAAGAGAACACAAATGCCAGACCAGGTTACTGTATCCTGCAAAACTCTCAATCAACATAGATGGAGAAACCAAGATATTCCATGACAAAACCAAATTTACACAATATCTTTCTACAAATCCAGCACTACAAAGGATAATAAATGGTAAAGCCCAACATAAGGAGGCAAGCTGTACCCTAGAAGAAGCAAGAAACTTATCGTCTTGGCAACAAAACAAAGAGAAGAAAAGCACACAAACATAACCTCACATCGAAATATGAATACAACAGGAAGCAATAATCACTATTCCTTAATATCTCTCAACATCAATGGCCTCAACTCCCCAATAAAAAGACATAGATTAACAAACTGGATACGCAACGAGGACCCTGCATTCTGCTGCCTACAGGAAACACACCTCAGAGACAAAGACAGACACTACCTCAGAGTGAAAGGCTGGAAAACAACTTTCCAAGCAAATGGTCGGAAGAAGCAAGCTGGAGTAGCCATTCTAATATCAGATAAAATCAATTTTCAACTAAAAGTCATCAAAAAAGATAAGGAAGGACACTTCATATTCATCAAAGGAAAAATCCACCAAGATGAACTCTCAATCCTAAATATCTATGCCCCAAATACAAGGGCACCTACATACGTAAAAGAAACCTTACTAAAGCTCAAAACACACATTACACCTCACACAATAATAGTAGGAGATTTCAACACCCCACTCTCATCAATGGACAGATCATGGAAACAGAAATTAAACAGAGACGTAGACAGACTAAGAGAAGTCATGAGCCAAATGGACTTAACAGATATTTATAGAACATTCTATCCTAAAGCAAAAGGATATACCTTCTTCTCAGCTCCTCATGGTACTTTCTCCAAAATTGACCATATAATTGGTCAAAAAACGGGCCTCAACAGGTACAGAAAGATAGAAATAATCCCATGCGTGCTATCAGACCACCACGGCCTAAAACTGGTCTTCAATAACATTAAGGGAAGAATGCCCACATATACGTGGAAATTGAACAATGCTCTACTCAATGATAACCTGGTCAAGGAAGAAATAAAGAAAGAAATTAAAAACTTTTTAGAATTTAATGAAAATGAAGGTACAACATACCCAAATTTATGGGACACAATGAAAGTTGTGCTAAGAGGAAAACTCATAGCGCTGAGTGCCTGCAGAAAAAACAGGAAAGAGCATATGTCCAGCTTGACAGCACACCTAAAAGCTCTAGAAAAAAAAGAAGCAAATACACCCAGGAGGAGTAGAAGGCAGGAAATAATCAAACTCAGAGCTGAAATCAACCAAGTGGAAACAAAAAGGACTACAAAAAGAACCAACAGAACCAAAAGCTGGTTCTTTGAGAAAATCAACAAGATAGATAAACCCTTAGCCAGACTAACGAGAGGACACAGAGAGTGTGTCCAAATTAACAAAATCAGAAATGAAAAGGGAGACATAACTACAGATTCAGAGGAAATTCAAAAAATCATCAGATCTTACTATAAAAGCCTATATTCAACAAAACTTGAAAATCTGCAAGAAATGGACAATTTCCTAGACAGATACCAGGTACCGAAGTTAAATCAGGAACAGATAAACCAGTTAAACAACCCCATAACTCCTAAGGAAATAGAAGAAGTCATTAAAGGTCTCCCAACCAAAAAGAGCCCAGGTCCAGACGGGTTTAGTGCAGAATTCTATCAGACCTTCATAGAAGACCTCATACCAATATTATCCAAACTATTCCACAAAATTGAAACAGATGGAGCACTACCGAATTCCTTCTATGAAGCCACAATTACTCTTATACCTAAACCACACAAAGACCCAACAAAGAAAGAGAACTTCAGACCAATTTCCCTTATGAATATCGATGCAAAAATACTCAATAAAATTCTGGCAAACCGAATCCAAGAGCACATCAAAACAATCATTCACCATGATCAAGTAGGCTTCATCCCAGGCATGCAGGGATGGTTTAATATACGGAAAACCATCAACGTGATCCATTATATAAACAAACTGAAAGAACAAAACTACATGATCATTTCATTAGATGCTGAGAAAGCATTTGACAAAATTCAACACCCCTTCATGATAAAAAGTCCTGGAAAGAATAGGAATTCAAGGCCCATACCTAAACATAGTAAAAAGCCATATACAACAAACCAGTTGCTAACATTAAACTAAATGGAGAAACTTGAAGCAATCCCACTAAAATCAGGGACTAGACAAGGCTGCCCCTCTCTCCCTACTTATTCAATATAGTTCTTGAAGTTTAGCCAGAGCAATCAGACAACAAAAGGAGGTCAAGGATACAGATCGAAAAGAAGAAGTCAAAATATCACTATTTGCAGATGATATGATAGTATATTTAGTGATCCCAAAAGTTCCACCAGAGAACTACTAAAGCTGATAAACAACTTCAGCAAAGTGGCTGGGTATAAAATTAACTCAAATAAATCAGTAGCCTTCCTCTACACAAAAGAGAAACAGGCCGAGAAAGAAATTAGTGAAATGACACCCTTCATAATAGATCCAAATAATATAAAGTACCTCGGTGTGACTTTAACAAGCAAGGAAAAGATCTGTACAATAAGAACTTCAAGACTCTGAAGAAAGAAATTGAAGAAGATCTCAGAAGATGGAAAGATCTCCATGCTCATGGATTGGCAGGATTAATATAGTAAAAATGGCCATTCTACCAAAAGGATCTACAGATTCAATGCAATCCCCATCAAAATACCAATCCAATTCTTCAAAGAGTTAGACAGAACAATTTGCAAATTCATCTGGAATAACAAAAACCCAGGATAGCTAAAACTATCCTCAACAATAAAAAAAAAGGACTTCAGGGGAATCACTATCCCAGATCTCAAGCAGTATTACAGAGCAATAGTGATAAAAACTGCATGGTATTGGTACAGAGACAGACAGATAGACCAATGGAACAGAATTGAAGACCCAGAAATGAACCCACACACCTATGGGCACTTGATTTTTGACAAAGGAGCCAAAACCATCCAATGGAAAAAAGATAGCATTTTCAGCAAATGGTGCTGGTTCAACTGGAGGTCAACATGTAGAAGAATGCAGATCGATCCATGCTTATCACCCTGTACAAAGCTTAAGTCCAAGTGGATCAAGGACCTCCACATCAAACCAGATACACTCAAACTAATAGAAGAAAAACTAGGAAGCATTTGGAACACATGGCACTGGAAAAAATTTCCTGAACAAAACACCCATGGCTTATGCTCTAAGATCAAGAATCAACAAATGGGATCTCATAAAACTGCAAAGCGTCTGTAAGGCAAAGGATACTGTGGTTGGGACAAAACGGCAACCAACAGATTGGGAAAAGATCTTTACCAATCCTACAACAGATAGAGGGCTTATATCCAAAATATACAAAGAACTGAAAAGTTAGACAACAGGAGACAAATAACCCTATTAAAAAAAAATGGGGTTCAGAGCTAAACAAAGAATTCACAGCTGAGGAATGCTGAATGGCTGAGAAACACCTAAAGAAATGTTCAACATCGTTAGTCATAAGGGAAATGCAAATCAAAACAACCCTGAGATTTCACCTCACACCAGAGAGAATGGCTAAGATCAAAAAACTCAGGTGACAGCAAATGCTGGCGAGGATGTGGAGAAAGGAACACTCCTCCATTGTTGGTGGGTTACAGACTGCTACAACCATTCTGGAAATCAGTCTGGAGGTTCCTCAGAAAATTGGACATTGAACTGCCTGAGGATCCAGCTATACCTCTCCTGGGCATATACCCAAAAGATGCCCCAACATATAAAAAAGACACATGCTCCACTATGTTCATCGCAGCCTTATTTATAATAGCCAGAAGCTGGAAAGAACCCAGATGCCCTTCAACAGAGGAATGGATACAGAAAATGTGGTACATCTACACAATGGAATATTACTCAGCTATCAAAAACAATGACTTTGTGAAATTCGTAGGCAAATGTTTGGAACTGGAAACTATCATCCTGAGTGAGCTAACCCAATCACAGAAAGACATACATGGTATGTACTCATTGATAAGTGGCTATTAGCCCAAATGCTTGAATTACCCTAGATGCCTAGAACAAATGAAACTCAAGACGGATGATCAAAATGTGAATGCAGATCGCTCCTGAGAGACACAGCCAGAATACAGCAAATACAGAGGCGTATGCCAGCAGGAAACCACTCAACTGAGAACAGGACCCCCGTTGAAGGAATCAGAGAAAGAACTGGAAGAGCTTGAAGGAGCTCGAGACCCCATATGTACAGCAATGCCAACCAACCAGAGCTTCCAGGGACTAAGCCACTACCCAAAGACTCACATGGACTGACCCTGGACTCTGACCTCGTAGGGTTGCAATGAATATCCTAGTAAGAGCACCAGTGGAAGGGAAGCCCTGGGTCCTGCTAAGACTGAACCCTAGTGAACTAGACTGTTGGGGAGAGGGCGGCAATGGGGGGAGGGTTGGAGGAACACCCATAAAGGAAGGGGGAGGGGAGGGGATGTTTACCGGAAACCAGGAAAGGGAATAACACTTCGAAATGTACATAAGAAATACTCAAGTTAATAATAATAAATTAAAAAAAAGACATTTTTCAGGGTCACTGTCTTAATACTGATAGACACTTGACACTGTCACAAAACTAATAGTATCATGGGACTGTATACTGAAACCTGGATAGCAAAATACCTCTTTTTGAGATTCTTTCCTGAGATGATATCAAGTAATCACTTATCCTATTGTGGTCTGAATAAGGGACTCTGAAAAGAATCCTTGGGCTGTGGCAGGGTACAACATGGTATTATGTTGTGACTCCAGCCTGTGCCTCATTGCTGCTGCTGCTGCTGCTGCTGCTGCTGCTGCTGCTGCTGCTGCTGCTGCTGACCAGACAACAGCAAGTATGATGCTCTCTTTGAAATCTACTTTAAGTGTAACTTATAGATTATTTTAAGTAAGTTATTATCCCTAAAATGGTTGTCAAATTTTAAATTATTAATCTTTTGTACATTAACAATAGTTAATAAAAATAAATTTGCGAAAGAGTTTCTGGCATTAAATGTCAGCCAGCTAGGCAAGTATCATATTTTACTGTTGTTTTCAGGTGAATAGTTAGTAAATGTACATCTGTGTTTTTATATTTCACATGCATGATCATATCATTTATTTTTAGATGCTTTTCTTTTAATATTGTTGACCCTTGTGAGAGCCTTCCAAAGGCATTTATGCTAAGGACAGATTAACTATTAACACCTGGAATAGCTTCGCAGCCTTGAAATCTTTTTGTACTGATATATCTTACCCTCTCAGAACAAATGCCAAAGGACTAGGTGTGCAGGATATACCTACGTGAACGCAGCTGAGTGATTTTCTCCACAGATTGTATTCCTCAGAACAGGGACTAAAAGTATCAAAACTCTAATTGGTTACAACACTAGACTGGTGGAAAGGGTTCCACCAAGTATTGTAGTTAGTTTTTTTCCTGAAACACGCATGTAAGCAGCAGCCCTTAATTTTGGATAGCTTGTCAGAGGATCTTGGCAAGCATTAAGACTGCATCATTGTGAATTCATTCCTACTGTCAACAAAGTTCAGAACATGTGCCCCCCAGATGGTGGTTCAGTGCCATATGCACGTGTGAAATAGGATGCATGTAAAATTCTCTCACGTGCTTCGAAGAGCTACACCCTAGGAGCCTACAGGTTTCATGCCATGTCTATCAACCATTGCCAGCAGACACCCATTCACAGCAACTAACTGGGGGCCAGTTCCTCTGCACCCAACTAGGGGACAGATTCTCTCGACCTCTGTAATGTATATAAAGAAGTAAATAAAGGAAAATGGCTAACTATATCATATTCTTTGCTACATGAACCTTTATATTTTTATTCTAAAAGTCTAATAAGTACCATAGATATATCAGGGTTGTTGTAAAAATATTATATTTTAAGTGACTGTAAAAACTTTGTGAGCTGAATTATTATTGAACGCTATTATTAGCATTTCTGAAATGTCTTTCTTATTTAGAACAATTTTATTATTTATGTAATTGAGCTAAAACTACTATGCTTAGGTTTACAGGGCTAAGCTTAGTAGTAACCATATTTTTAAAATAAAATGTCTTACGCTTTAAATAGTTAAAATCCAAATTGAGTGACTTTCTTTCCTATATGTTCTAGAAAAGCATGTGCTAGAACTTTACTAAATTAAAAGTACTTTGTTTTCTCTGTTTTGAAAACTGCAGTCCACTTTCCTAACATAATGTTGGCATACTACATAAAGCAGAATATAAAACTACATCATATTTTTAAATTAGAAAATGGTATGTTTATTTTCTAGATGATAATTGAAGAAGATAACCTCTTTTGGAAGTTTCATTACTAAATAATGAAAATGCCTAAATTTAAAATGTCATTTTGTCAAAACTATACTAATAGATAGTATATTAGAATAAACCATTTTACATAAATTTAGAATGTTACTAAAAAGTATATCTGATGAGCTTCATCAAAATTACATCATAATTAACATTTTACTTTCTGAGATTCAACAGGATTTTGTTCCAACAGCGACCCTCTGTGAGCACAGGTGAATCACAGACTTCTAAGGCAAGCAAAGATTGGCGTTTCCTCCTTGATGCTGTTCTGAGTACTCAAGTGAGAAAAGAAGATGAGAGTTGCGGGACTAACTGGTAGATTCCATTCCTTTAGTTGGGCAGTAACAGCTTTCACTCAATGGGCCTTCACTGCTTCAGTGACACCAGCTATAATTAGCATTACACAAAAGTTCACAGAAGTACACATTTATGCATAAATCTGCTTTCTACTTGGAAAGGCAACTTAGACTCTGACTCAGTAGGATAGCCAGTCGACAGTAATGTAACTGCAGGCTTTCCCACCAGCACATCAATTACCCAAAATAACAACTCTAAGACTTAATTATACTTATATCTAAATGCTTAGGCCGTAAGTTCCCCAACTAGCTCACAACTTACTTATCCCATTTATTCTACTCTAAAGTCCCCCTACGTGGCAGGTTACCTGGTCCTCAGTTTCATGAAACTGTCTTCCTCAGAGTTTGTGAAAATTTCCCCTTCCCTCGTGCAATCCCAGAATTCCTCTCTCTCTCTCTCTCTCTCTCTCTCTCTCTCTCTCTCTCTCTCTCTCTCTCTCTCTCTCTCTCTCTCAGATGTCCCACCTTCTAATCTTGCCTCAGCTCATTGGCTAATAGCCTTTTAATAACAGGTGAGTGCCTTTTACACAGTGCACAAGAGATTATCTCTACACAGTAGGGACAAAACTAAAACATGAGGGTATTCTCTGCTAGGGATTATGAACACACTCATTTTCTGATGTGCAAATACTCCCATAGACAAACAAAACATTGCTCAGTTGTTCAAATCAAATAAGCATAGACCAGCCTCCTAGATACTGAGGTATACTATTGGAAAGAGAGAAATTCATTAAGAATCAGGAGTTCTTGAGAGTTCTACAGAATGTTCAAATACTCATCCATCTGGTTTATCAATGAGTGGGGGAAACATTAATGCTGGCTGAACTGGGGGAAAAACGTTTCCATAATAAAGTGATTCTAGCAGATGTACAGGAGCGCTCAATCTGCAGTTGGGAAGAGAACGGCTCTAAGCAGATTTATTGTGTTGGAATTTTGATTCTCATCTGACAACGAAGTCAGACTTCAGAGTGAGGGGCTTCATTTCATTCTTGTGTTGACCATTTTCTCTATCATGACACAATAGAACCCAGAAAACCCACTCCTAGAGATTTATTCAAGAGAAACAAAAATTATAGCCTGGACAAACACATGCTTATTGCAACATTATTCATAACAGTGAAAAACTAAAATGTCCACTAGCATGGGAGGAAATAAACAATTCACAATATAGTCACATACCAGAACATCACTAAGTGATAAAAGAAAAAAAGGAAAATATAGCGAATGATAAGAATTACAAAGCCTTTATACTAAATCAAAAAGGTGAACAAAAGTACATACTATTTAATCCCACTTAAATGAAATTTTAGATCAAGGGAAAAAAAACATAAGTAAGAGTCTGCAATACAGCAGGTATCCATAACCAAAGGTCAGGGTTAGGGAATGCATGAAGAGTCTGACAAGAAAATGTAGGATCTCCTTGGTAGTATTTCTACACTTTTATACCAATAACAAAGCCCAAGCAATTGTGAACTTAACACAGATTGTGTATAAATTATACTTCAATTAAGATTAGACAAATAGATAAATAAATGATACACAATAGATGATGAGGATGATAGATAGATGATAGATAGATTGATTGATCGATAAATAGATAATAGAGATAATTGGTAAATGATAGATAGATAAATGATAGAGAGAGATACATGTAATAGAAAATCAGAACCAACCCAACCCCCCTTTAAGTGTTCCCAATAGTACTCTGACTTTGTTCTAACTTAGCATCACCATCCCACCAAGTGTGTACACACAACTGTTCAGTTGTTATCTGTTCCCAACGTGACAAAAGCAACACTCTGAAAACATCACTGACGTCAGTTACCACGGTGGGGGAATTCACAAAAGCACCGTCAACCAGTGGTTATAAAGTGAGCGTGGTCTTGGTTAGGCGGCTCTGTGCTTTCTCACTTTCACTGAGTCCTGCTGAGCACAATGACCATTTTGTTATTCTAGTATCTTTGCGGACACTATAAAAATACAATACTTTCCATAGAGGGAGCTGAAGTGTGCATCTGGTTTCTTTCTTTGTCTTTCTTTTGTTTTGCTTCTTAAGTCTCTGATGAAGTGTGGAGCCTATGACTCACATCTCGGCAAAGGCTGACTTTCTTTCTCTTATCTTCATTGATTTGAATCTTACAAGTGTTTTATTTCAGATACACAGATGATGGTTAGATAGATGATGATAATAAAGATACGTATATATGGAATTTTCCTATATTTTGAGTGATTTTTCTGTTCTCACAACTGCTCATGTGAAGTACTGCTTTGAATTGGATGAGGACCTTCTGTTTTTCTAACATAATATTTTCATTAATTATTTGGGAATTTTACATCATGCACTCCAATCAAGCTTGCTTCTCAGTCCTCCCATGTCTTCTTTCCCTCCCTTCTGACCTCTCCCACCCCAAAGTAAAAGACAAAAGAGGGAAAAAGGAAACAAAAGTCCACTTTGTGTTGTCCATAAGCATGGCCCAACTCCCAGTGGCCAGTCCTCTAAGGAAAGCTGAATCCTTCTCCACCCACACCCCAACCAGAAGCCATCAGTGTGGAGAGCTACATATCAGCATCCCTACTGCAATTTGTAAGAGTTCTCCTGGATGGCTTGCCTTTTTAGACTGTTACATTTATAGAGCTAGAGGTGGAGGTAGTGACAGTCACAGAAGCTTTCCAACTTCCTCTTTCTCAACTATGCACCTACAGACAGAGGGTAGCTTCCTTGTCACAGAAATAGCTTCCATGCCCTTTACAATTGGTGAGATCATGGATCCTGGTCTTCTACATGGCTTTTGGTTAGAGTACAGGCTATGAACATGCACATGATCTCCAATATCAGTACATG
Source organism: Rattus rattus (assembly GCF_011064425.1). Lineage (NCBI taxonomy): Eukaryota > Metazoa > Chordata > Mammalia > Rodentia > Muridae > Rattus > Rattus rattus. The sequence continues at coordinate 73,237,606 of NC_046161.1, read as the reverse complement.
TCAAGGATCTCTGCTTGGTCTCCAGTAGCAATGAGGCTTGTTGACATCAACGCCATCTTCAGCTGAAACACCAGCCATTATCACCATGTCCTCCAGGAGAAATATAGACCATGGAGATCTTTCAAGGAAGACCAATCCAATAAATGGACTGTCCTTCATTTTGAACATCCTGTCACTGTTCAGAACCAGGGCAAGCATGTGCCTCTGCAGATGGTTCTGGAGCTGCGTCTGCACAAGCTCCAGGCTGCTACATAGAACCTTGCAGACCCTACTGGGTAGTGACCTGCACCTCTAGCAACTGCAGCCTTCTCTCATATAACTAACAGCTGTCAAGTCTCCAGTTCCGCCACACACACACCACTCTGATCCTCCATCTTTCTCACCTCTCCATTACATCATAGGGCACGGGAAGCTGCGATGTGCCGAGGCTTTATGTACAAACCTTCATTGTAATGAGTCCTTGGTCTGTTTCAAGGCCTCTGACTTCTGCCACATCATCAATGGCTGAGATTTCTCTCAGATATCTTATTGCCCAGAGTCTTGGAGATTCTGTGGCTCTGGTTCTGCAGGATCGACCCCTTAATATGCTCCAGTAGCTCATAGATGGAGTAGAAGTGTTATGGCTATTCCTAGTTGTCAACTTGACTACATCTGAAATAACTATAATCCAGTAATAGAGTCCACACATGTGATTCAGATCTTGAGGTTGGAAGACACAGGCTTATGACCCAGATCTTGACATGGAGATCTGTGGTATAGTGGCCCTAAAAAGCATAAGCCCAGGCAAGGTACCACACTTTTAACCCAAGAAGACAGAAGCAAGCAGATCTCTGAGTTCAGGGTCAGCCTGGGACAAAACGAGTTCCAGATCCAGTTATGGTGGTACACAACTTTAATCTGAGCCACACATTTTGGTGGAGGCCTACATAAGACATTGGAAGAAGAAAGGCTCACTTGTCTTCCCTTGCTTGTGCTTGCTTGCCCTGCACATCTATCTGTTGGAATCTCTTCTTCAGGATTCCAGCTTACACAGAAGACTAGGTGAAACAGCTAGCCTCCTGGACTGAGCACCTATTAGACTTTTGGATTTCCCATTCACAGCTGCCCACTGTTGGCTTAGTTTGGCTGCATATTGTAAATAATTACAATAAATTCTCTTACTATATAGAGAGATTCCATAAGTTCTGTGACTCTAGAGAACCCTGACTAATACAAGATGTTAGGGTGGACCAACTCAAAGGCTTGGATCTGGGGCTGGGTGGTAGCTGAATTGGTCAGCCTGTTCTTCAGCCTGGCCAGCAAGGGTTAGCACCAGCCAGATGAGAATCATCTGCTGGAAGTAAAAATAATCCCAACATACTTTACTCTCTGTCTTAGTCAGGGTTTCTGTACAAAACATCATGGCCAAGAAGCAAGTTGGGGAGGAAAGGGTTTATTCAGCTTACACTTCCACATTGCTGTTCATCAACAACAGAAGTCAGGACTGGAACTCAAGCAGGTCAGGAAGCAGGAGCTGATGCAGAGGCCGTGGAGAGATGTTACTTACTGGCTTGCTTCCCCTGGCTTGCTCAACTTGCTGTCTAATGGAACCCAAGACCACCAGCCCAGGGATGGCACCACCTACAATGGGCTGGGCCCTCCCCACCCTTTCACTAATTAAGAAAATGCCTTACAGCTGGATCTCATGGAGGCATTTCCTCAAGGGAGGCTCCTTTCTCTGTGATAACTCCAGTTTGTGTTAAGTTGACACCCAAAACCAGCCAGTACACTCTCTAAATGACTACTTTTAATTTAGGCCCATTATCATTATAAAATAAATAGTGAAGTACAAGTCTTAACAATAATTTTAAGTGCAAATATATATATATATGAAACAAAAACATAGTAGTATGTATATATTACAGGAGATAATTAATATCTGTCCCAATATTTAGTAGTTGTGAGATATTATGATGCACTCAAGAAACATTTCCCAACTTAAAGGGGGAAGAATACCTCCTAGCTGACCATAATTTAAAAAACAATCTTCACCATAGGGCACTGGAAGCTGTAGTATGTTGCACTGCATTATGGAAAAATTATAAATATCTGCCAAAAATAAATTTGGCCCTATTTAGCTTTCTTTTTGTCTTGGTGTTGTAATTTTTGTGATAATACAACAGTACAAGGTATTTTTATCTCTGCCTTCATTTTTGTAAAGGAATCAAATAAATAAATTAAAAGCTTACTACCAAATGGATTCCACTAGTAGATAGGTAGATAAAATTATTGGTGGAAAAAAAATGTTCTCATCCTAAAATGAATAAGAGAAAGTTTATTCTGGAACCGTTCTGAGTAACCATGTTCTGGGAGCACAGACTTAAGTTATTCCAAATTCCATGTTGCAACGTGGAAGCAGTTTTATGAACCTTTATAGTCTAATGGAACAAAGAAAGTCATAAATCAAGAGAAGTTTAAATACGTTGGTGAGTACATCAGAGGGATGATTACAGAAAGAATGGAGAAGCTTTTCTATAAGCCTCGGATGTCATGTGATGACATTCTTAGCTTTGGGGTTAGTGGAAGCCAGTGGCCTGATAAATTAATAGATTTCAGAAAGGTTTTACCTCATAGTCACGGGATGCTAGTTCAGACACAGACATATGCAGAGAGTGACTGTTGTCAGAGAGAGGGGCTAAAGCTAGCACAGAGACCATAATTAGACTCCGGACCTGCAACATCCTAACCTCTCTACACTATGACAGTTTTAAATAGCCAATCTGTCTTTGCAGACATGGCTTCTTTCTAGAAATTTTAGTTCACAAAATTAACCAAAGTCAAGAAGATGGTAGACTAGAGGCAACTTTGTGTGAGCCAGGGAAGGAGAGAGATAAAAAAAAAAGGGGCACTCTCTTACAAATAGAAAGGGGGAGGATACTTGGAAATATACAAAGAAAGAGAAAGATAACCTAAAATAAGCAGGTGACATGGAGAAAGAAACCTAATTACAGACTTGGCTATGTAATTCTTGCCAGGGGAGAGAGAGCAGGAGTTACTTTTGGAAAGTAAGCTAAGGGAAAATACAGATGGTCCTACCTCCAGGACAAGCCCTAAGCCCTCGCAAGCCTAAACCTAGTTCCAGGTTTTGATGAGATAGTGATTTTTCTAGCAGATGGGTCAGTATTGTAGAGAAATCCTACTTTGTCATCCTAAATGACTCATAGAACAGCAGTCAAGTTCATTTTGAGAGATGATCTGTTGCTAAAATTTGAGCTATCCATGCATCTGAGATCAGAAAATGGTCATATGTCAGAGAGTCTCAGTTTGGTCTACCTCACCACTGGGTGAGGGAAGGCTGGGAGGGGCAGTGGTGGAGAACAAAGTCTCAGAACCTGACAAGACAATATGTACAGGTAGCACGGGGACTTGGCTCAGGCTGGGAGGACATGGGAAGGTAGCCAGGAACTGTTCTCATCAACTGAGAACCATTCTGAATTTTGATAGCTCTAAGTATGAATCCTGCAAGTGGATCAAATTCTGGAACCTGGCAGTTGTTGAGTACTGCAGATTCTAACAACTCAGGAGTTTCAGGAATATACTTGATAGCCACAGGGCTATCAATGTAAAAGACTAATCTTTGAAGCACCTTGAAAGTATAACAAAAACCTGCACCGGTACACATCTCTTTGCTAAGGTGCATCTCAATGTGCCTGGAGACACTCTTCAGCTAAAGCTCTGAGTATGATGTATCAAGTCTGATCTGGAGAAGAGAGCATTCCCAGCCCACAGACTGCAAAACTCTATGTGGCCAGCAGAGGGTCCTCTGGCAGACATCAAATGCTTGCTTGTCCAATACAGATTCACCAACTAGAAGCGCAGAAGCAAGAGCCCACCACTTCAACATACCCATCGCTCTCGACATTTATACTTATATTTTTACTTTATCTTATTATTTTATCTTAAAATACACTTATATTTCAATTTTCTTCTTAAAGTTACTTGATTTGTGTTTTGAACATTGTTGCTATTGAGAAACCTTTTGTCTTCGGTCCTACCTTTTTTTCCTTTGTTGTCTTTGTCCTTTCTTTTGTAAACTCTCTTTCTCCTTTCTCTTGGACTCCATAATGTTCCTCTCCATCCCTCTTCTTCTTTTCATTTTCCCTTTACTGTTATTTCTCCATCAAGTCTCTTCTTTCTCTCCATCCTTCCTTTATCTCATTCATTTACTATTTACACATTTACCCAAACAACCTGGGACTTCAATTTAAATTTTTAACTGTTGTGGTTATTGATGATCTATTATTGAGCTTGTCTTGATTTTAAATGTATTTCTGTATTTTGATAATTTGATGCCTTTTTCTATTAAAGTATCTGTTTTCTTTTTGCTGGGTGGTACTGAAAACCTGACCATCAAGAGTAGACTGCATAAGGGTTGGAGATTTAGCTCAGTGGTAGAGCGCTTGCCTAGCAACTGCAAGGCCCTGGGTTCGGTCCCCAGCTCCGAAAAAAAAAAGAAAGAAAAGAAAGAGTAGACTGCATAATTCAATTTCCCATTCCAAAACTGAAAAGATATCCAAGTCAACAGAGACACAAATCAAATAGGTAAAAAAGAAACATGAAGATACAAGACATATAGGACTCTTCAAATATTTCATCAACAAAAGAATTAAAAGATATTGAAATAAATGCAATATGAAAATTTTAAGTTTTCTGTTTTTTTTTTTAAATTATCAGTGGTCTGAATGATTACTCAACTAGAAGAATCCATTCCAGGACCTAGAGAGAAAAGTGGTAACATAGAAGAAATTGAATATGGTTAAAAGGATAAGCAGGTCAGCAATAGGAATAAAACAAGAAAATGAAAGAGAAATTCAGGAATGAAATTGAAATGATCCCTAAGTATATGGACTCTGGCAGGTTACCCACACCCCAAGAATCAACCCCACAACCATGTACATATAGATAGCACTAATTTGACTCTGTAGGCAATATTTTTTTTTAAAAAAATCAGCAAAAACAATGAAAAAAAGAAAGAGAAGGAAGGAAGGAAGGAAGGAAGGAAGGAAGGAAAGAAGGAAGGAAGGACGGAAGGAAGGAAGGAAGAAAGGAAAGGAGAAACGAAAGATATGAAGTTGGGAGGAAGATTTGTAGGGGAAACCTGGCTGGTGTTGTTGATATTTAAAGTATGTGTTAATACATCATACTATTGATACATATTCAGAATTCCAAGAGGCTTCTGCCGTAAGTTCTGAAAAGGATGATTGTGAAATTGCATACTTATTAGAAATGATGGCTATCTTGGAGATGCCTTTGCAGATTGAAGTTGATGATGCTGTGACATATGTATCCAATAGACTACAGCAATTTTTTAGACATTATGGCATATAACATGCCTACATGTCAAACAATCTTAAAAAGATCTAACTACACTTTGAAGGGAATGCTCATAAAACAGAAGGGAGATATTGGGATCTCCCATAGAGAGATTAAATGAAGCTTTGTTGACTTTAAATTTTTAAATGTCAATGAAACAGGTAACACAGCTGCTAAAAAAAAAAAAATACTGACTGTTAGGAGTGTGTATTAATTAGCGTGTGTTTGTGTGTGTATGTGCATGCATTTGCACGCTAACCTCAAAATGGAGGGCAAGAAATATATTACATTGGGGGAGAAACTTTGTATTTGTTTCCACAGGAGATGAAAAGCTATGGATTCCACCAAAATTAATAAACTAAATTTTACCAGGGGAGATCTCCCGAAAAACTTGGTTGCAGACATGAAGAAAGAAATCAAGAAGAACAACAAAGTGCGTAAAATGAATGCTGATTCCTCTAGCTCTCAGAGTGGCTGAAAATGTCTCTGTGTAGTCAATAAACTTAATTGGCTACAGAGTCCTCAGGACTTAGTATGGCATGCCAACCTCTCATATGTCATGGATAGAAATTCATATCACTGTTGACTCTACAATCCAAACGAACTTATAAAGTTTAATACCTTTCACCTGCTCAAACAAAGAACAAAAAAATCTTTAGCAGAATTGCACATTCCATTAATGTGTTATTACAGAGGTGTGTATTATCTTTACAAGTTTATATGTTTACAGGGCAAAAGGAAAGACAACAAAGAAAACAAAACAAGTAACCCACATGTTCACCCTCCCATATTGCCTCCATGACAGTTCCCCCTAAATCTCCATCCAGAACAACTTTAAAACAGCTAGCTAAGATCTTCCCACCTCACAGACTATTCCAGCCAGGACTTTCCTATCACACAGAAACTGGACAGCCAATGTTGTGACTAACTTTCTTAAGACTTGGACAATATCCCAATTTTTCTTAGGGTCCCCAAAAGAGAATGTTTCCCTCAGATAGCAGAAAGAAGTTTTAAGAGAATGGTGCCCATTCCCAAAATGTAGGGTAGGTACTTGTTGGTCATTTGGTGGGTGATGGATGTTTTTTATCATTTAAGGGGTGGGGTGTTGGTTGCAATTTGTTAATGGTATTGGTCAGGGAAAAATAAATTAAAGGGGGTTAGATTTAGGGACCCTTTTTCTATTTCTTTTCCTTTCCTCTATTCTCCTTTCCTCTACCTCCTATCTAATGTTAGGCAGAAAGGGAGAGAGAATGAAAAGAAAAAAGAGGGGATATAGGAATGATAGGATAAAGGAGTACATTATTGAATCTACTTTTAAACTAAAGAACATCAAAAAGACAATTTACATTATATGGATCTCTATATATTGATACACATTTAAGGTTATTTTTGTTATATCTTATTGACTATATATATGTTTCAACTCTTGTTTTAGATATTATACCTATGCAACCCATTTTTAAAATGTAAAGTTCTAGTCCTTGAAAGCTACTATCACAGAAAATTTAAGAACATTGAGAACTTGCAGTCATGTTAGGTATTAGCTTAGCTAAGTATAGAAATAAGCTATATTTAGCTTCCTGTCAATGTTTTCAAAGTTGATCAAATAGTAGATAGCTAGAAACAAGCAATGTTTGCATATCCAGATATACTTTAAATTTATAGGTCTTCAAACACTTTAGAGATCTACAGAGCATGGCATTTAAGATGTTTCAAGGCTTTTCAAGACAGAAACAGAACTTCTCCTGGCACCACCCGCATACTACTTTAAAGAAGATGATGGGCATCAAAGAATCTCCTTATAGTGTTTGCTTCAAGTATGGCAAAAATGGCCACTAGGCAAAAATTGCCCCTGCTTCAACTGCTGACAGATGATGTCCAAGCTGTGGACAAGTTAGACACAAAGGAAGTCAACTGCCAAGCTTTGCCAGGATGAGGTAGGCAAGTCCTTCACAATTCCTGCTTCACAGAAAAGTCTGTCAATATACAGAGAAACCTTGGGTGACAATCCAGGTACTCAGCAACCTCTGTCATTTCTACAGTTTTGGAAGCTGCTTGCTCTGCACTTCCTGTTTACTCAGGTAACATCTAGCTTTCTCATGTTTCTGATAGTTAATAATCTCACAATTAAACTTAAGTTGTTTATGATCTAAGAAAATATTTTAATGTCTAAAAATATTTATAGGTCTACATATACAAATTATGATAGAAAGTGATTTAGGTATAGAACTTTGAACTCACCAAGATAGAATAAATAGTGGAGTACTTTCTCCAAGGTTGCCAAATATACATGGACTGAACATTGTGAATGTAATTCTTACCTGGTGGTTCTCATGATTGCTCTTATAGTATATAGTTTATGGCATGTATATTAGAGAAAGAGCCATTTATTGAACTAAAAGGGGGAAGTATTAGAGTGCCATTTTGTGCACTGTGTAAAGATTATCTTTGTATTATTCAAATGTAATTTCTGTGCTGACAGAACTCTGATTACTGGCTGAATATTGGTGTTGTCATTGTTATGAAGCATGTCCTGCCTTGGTATTTTGTAAAAATTGTTCTCTATCACAATTTGATTGTTCAAATAAAGATCTGAATGGTTGAGTTTGATTGGTAGTGGGAGCAGAGAGCAGACCCCAGAAAACCCTGAGAGCCCCACCACCACTATTGGCCTAGTCACCATCACACCTGGGAGGAGTGGCAGCCACCAGCAGGGACAAGAAAGTCATTGCAACAAAGGTTTTGGGAACAGTAAAATTGTTCAATGTAAGGAACAGATATGGTTTCATTAACAGGAATGACAACAAGGAAGATATTTTTGTATATCAGAGTGCCATAAAGAAGAATAACCCCTTTGCAACCCCATAAAAACAACAGTACCAACCAACCAGAGCTCCCAGGGACTAAACCACCATCCGAAGAGTACACATGGACAGACCCATGGCTCCAGCTGCATATGGTGGCTTGTCAGGCACCAAAAGTAGGAGAATCCCTTGGTCCTGCCAAGGCTGGAACCCTCCTCGCAGTGTAGGGGAATGTCAGGACTGGGAGGCAGGAAGGGGTGGGTGGTTGAGTGT